>NC_056741.1:382275641-382480641 GCF_019279795.1 Protopterus annectens
GCTTTGGAGGATTTCACTAGTGCTCTTATTTGCTTGTTCAGGCTAAGGAGAGATGGCTTCCAATTAGACACCAACTCCTTCTTGGTCCTTGACCGCAATTTTTTCCTTTTATTATAGAGTTTATTTATTGTAGATGTCTACTAGACAGGTTTACTCTTCCTTGAGGAGGAGGATTTCATCCTGTCTGGTATTCCTGATTCCATGCAGCTATATAAATGCTCATATAGTACTTTGGTGTAAGTTTGGACATATATGCCAGGTTCTGTAGAGGGTGTGGGGATTGTGAAGCTGTTTATACCTTCCCTCAGGAGGTTGTAATCAGCTTTGGAGAAGTGTTTTTGTTTGACCCTAGCTGGGGGGGGGGGGTGTTGGGGGAGATGGTGACTTCGAAAGTGACTGCTTTGTGGTCGGATCTTACCAGGGATGATGACACTGTAGGGATGCTGCAGTGGTTACTCTTGTTGGTTAATGCCAAGTCCATATGTGTGCGTTTGTGTATTTAAGAGTGCACACAGTAGTACCTATGACATATGTCTTGTGTTAAACATGTAAACAATAGTCTACTTCCAGTTATGCAAGTGCTTTTATTAAAATTGGTGGTGTTAAAAAATGAATAATGAATATGTCCTATTAAAATGCCCTGAAACCTTACATTTCACAAAGGAAAGCCATCTACTTTCATTGCCAGTGTTAATGTCATTTGCTCTCTGTGTAGTAATTTCTCCAACTAAGATCAGCTTCCAAAGGTAATCATCTCAGTGTATTATATTAGATTTTTATTTGCTTGATGGCAAAAGGAAATCTTTAGCATATCTGGTTTGCCTTTAAAGTACGCTACACATTCTAAGTCAACTCCACCTCTCTCTTTCCCACTCACCCTTTCTTGACCTGTCCTCTGACTTATAAAACACCACCATGCATTGCCTCTCCAGCACCTCTTCTGGCTGTTTATTCCATGGGTTCACATCCTTCTCTATGAAGTTGAGGTTTACTCAGAGCCATTAGAGTAGCAGTGGTGCAATAACAATAAAATTCATGACTTTAAAGTATGCCTTACATTCTCCTCCCAGATAAAGTTTTAATCACAGAAACCTGGCTAAGACCAGATATAAAAGACAGTGAAATATTTCCCTCAGGCTACAGCATGCTTAGAGTAGATAGAAAAATAAATGAGGTGGTGGAATAGCAATCATATACAAAAAAACACTGGAAGTTAGCCTCTACCCACAGCAGCTACCCACCTTTTTCAATGCAGAATACCTACTAACAAATCAGAAGACCTTTGGCACTGGATATCTGACAACACAGACAATGAAACTCTTACATGGCTGACCTCATTATGAATTGGGAGAAAAACAGCTTAACTAACCCAGCAATTAATATATATATATATGTATGTATATATATATATATATATATATATATATATATATATATATATATATATATATATATATACATATATATATGTATGTATGTATATATATATATATATATATATATATATATTTTTTTTTTTATCTTTAAAAAAATCTATATATTACATATTTTTTTTTAGAAATGATTAAGCTACAAACAGAGTACATGAAAATAGAAATAAGGAATCCATCTTAGACTGGATACTTACAAATAGGCCAAATACAGTATACTTCTCTGGATGCCTAGCTGACAGCATCAGTGGCCATCTGCTATCTTATGTTGTCAGGAGCTACCTCAATACATGCAAACAGGTAATTCATAAACCGGCACACAATATAAAATAAGTTCATTTCTATCAACTTTATCTCCACCCTTAATCTCTACAATTGGAATAGCCTGAAATCTATGCCACTAGTTGATGGTGTAATTAATTTCACTAATCCATTTTTAAAAATTGTAACCAACCAAGCCCCACTTACAACAAAGAGAGCTAGCCTACGTGCTCTGTCCTCTAATTCTAACATTTTTTTCAACATTTTTTTATTGAGCACTCTCATACTCAGCCAGTCTTTTCTTCATTTCAACCTCTGATTTTTGCAGTTTTATCAACTCATCTCAGTATCTGTTAGCTTCTTCCATTTTTTACAGCCTTTTGTTATTTGAGTTGCTCTATGCTTTCACTGTTCCATTTATTTTAATCAGCTCTGAGCACATTTGACTTTTTTTCTTCTAGATTACTGGAAGCCATGTCTGGCAACAAAGCTGGAGCTTGAACTGCTTATTTGCTGAAGAACTGCAGGATTATTCTCTCATTGTTTTCTCGTCACCTTTTCTAGTTGATTTTAATTCAGGCTGTCTTTGTTTCTTCTTTGCTGGCATCCAGGTAGTGTACTTACCAGCTAGTAACTGAATTTACTAAAAGTGACAAGCTCCTTGTCCTAGTCTTTCGGTTTCTTTTTTCATACCGAGAAAGCTGAAGTTAAGATGCTGATCAATGTGCAGCCATCTTGGAAAAAGCTGGCTAAGTGTTTTGAGAACAGGAGATTTATATATCTCCTAGGGTTCTATATTGTTCTTTCTTCCATTGCTCAATCTTTATTACTCAATACATTGTTTGCTCAAAGTGTATTAACTTTCACGGACTGTGTGACTGCAGAATGTTGGAAAAGGACATAACATTTTTTTAAATAGTTCATCTGAGTTGCAGCAACCTGCGAATAAAAATATAAAAGTAGGTGGGTGGGGGTGAAACAGACTACATGGGAGGAGGTGATATTTATTGAATGCAATTCTGTGAAAGCAGTTCATCTGTGAGTAATGTATTCAGGTGATTTGTGTGCTTCAGTTGCTGGATTCATGCAATTTAGATCAGAGTTGTTTCAACCAAATTAGACCCTATAAACAGACTATTTATTAACTCGTCTGACAAGCAAGCATGTTTTAGGTGTGGTAGATTGTCCTGTAAGGTTGTTATATGTTGGTTTAAACAAAAAGATAACAGAAGATATTTTTAAAAATGACCTACTGAGGAAATAAACATACAAATTCTAACCGTGTCTGCTCATGCACTAAGATTAAAATGAAAACCGCTCAGAAAGAGGAGTCAATTTTATTGGTAAACACTTTTGGAACATAAATTCATTAGAAATTCAAAATTCTGCAGTGCTTTATTTAAATAAATAAGGAAGAAAAAGGAAACTAATCTCCCCACATAGAAGTAAACTTCTTCCTTATTTTTTTCTTTCTTTTTCCTTTGTTTATTTGTTTATTTTTGTTAATGTAATTTTATTTGTGGAAATCTTTTAGAGTGATAGTCTATTGTTTGGTACCAGTTTTGAAGAATAAGGGTGATGTGAAGAGCTGTAGTAACTACAGAGGGATTAAATTGATCAGTCACAGCATGAAGTTATGGTAAAGAGTGGTAGAAGCTAGGTTAAGAAGGGAGGTGATGATTAGTGATCAGCAGTATGGTTTCATGCCAGGACAGAGCACTACAGCTGCAATGTTTGCTCTGAGAGTGTTAATGGAGAAGTACAGAGAAGGTCAGAAGGAGTTGCATTGTGTCTTTGTGGACTTAGAGAAAGCATATGACAGGGTGCCTAGAGAGGAGTTGTGGTATTGTATGAGGAAGTTGGGAGTGTCAGAGAAGTATGTAAGAGTGGTACAGGATATGTACAAGGGTAGTGTGACAGTGGTGAGGTCTGCTGTGGGAGTGACAGATGCGTTTAAGGTGGAGCTGGGATTACATCAAGGATCAGCTCTGAGCCCTTTCTTATTTGCAATGGTGATGGACAGGTTGACAGACGAGATCAGACAGGAGTCCCCGTGGACTATGATGTTTGCAGATGACATTGTGATCTGTAGCGAGAGTAGGGAACAGGTGGAGGAGACCCTGGAGAGGTGGAGATATGCTCTAGAGAGAAGAGGAATGAAGGTCAGCAGGACTAAGACAGAATATATGTGTGTGAATGAGAGGGAGGATAGAGGCATGATGAGGATGCAGGGAGTAGAGGTGGCGAAGGTGGATGAGTTTAAATACTTGGGATCAATAGTTCAGAGTAATGGTGAGTGTGGAAGAGAGGTGAAGAAGAGAGTACAGGCAGGATGGAGTGGGTGGAGAAGAGTGTCACGAGTGATTTGTGACAGTCAAGTACCAGTAAGAGTGAAAGGGAAGGTCTACAAGAGGGTAGTGAGACCAGCTATGTTATATGGGTTGGAGTCAGTGGCACTGACAAAAAGGCAGGAGTCAGAGTTGGATGTGGCAGAGTTAAAGATGTTAAGATTTGCATTGGGTGTGACGAGGGTGGACAGGATTAGGAATAAGTATATTAGACGGTCAGCCCAGGTTGGAAGGTTTGGAAACAAAGCCAGAGAGGCAAGATTACATTGGTTTGGACATGTGCTGAGGAGGGATGCAGAGTATATTGGGAAAAAGATGCTAAGGATGAAGCTGCCAGGTAACATGAAAAGAGGAAGGCCTACGATGAGGTTTATGGATGTGGTGAGAGAGGACATGCAGGTGGTTGGTGTGACAGAGCAAGATGCAGAGGACAGTAAGAAATGGAAACAGATAATCCGCTGTGGCGACCCCTAATGGGAGCAGCCGAAAGAAGAAGAAGTCTATTGTTTACGTAATTTAATTTAAACTAACGAACAGCTTATAACCTTTGTGACAACTGCCAGACAGTTTGATCTCAGTTAAATAAAATGTTGCAATAATGTTCAATGTCTGATGAAGACTGGAATACTTCCCTAATGGGAGACATCAGATGAGGTAGTAAGGTATCTCAGTTTTTCCCATACTTCTCAACCAAGCTTAACATGTTCTGCAGGGCTTTATTGAAACAATCTGCCACTCCACCATTTAGGGTTGATACACAAAGGTTGTAAGTTGTTTTATTTGTAACGTGGCAGAGCTTATTCGTGATCTTAGATATGAAAGAGGTCCCTTGATCCATTAGGATTTTCTCATGAAAACTAATTCTGCTGAGCATATTAATTGACTCTTGCAAAAGTCTTACCAGAGGCTCTACACAATGGCATAGCAATGGAGTAGTGTGTGGCATAATATAGGACTACTAAAATATAATGATGCATCCTGACTAATGGCTATACCAAATACAAGGCGATCCTGTTAAAGGGAGCAACAGTTGTTGCAAGAGGTACTATGGCGCAGCAATGATCTTTGCTCAGAGCATTTTTCTGGCAATTTGAACAAGTAGCTAAAAACATTCTTTTGAAAAAAAAAAACTTTAGATCTAGTCTCTTCTTTCCATGCCCAAGTTACCCTCTAAAATATAGCTGTGGTCGGTTCAACACTTTTAGAAAGCTTGAGGCACCAATAGTTGTTTAACTACCTCCTCTCTTTGTTTGTTCACTGAATAAATCAGGTTATTATTTGTCTCAAAATTTCACTGCTTGATGACTGCAAAAGTACAGATGTACTCTTCGTGATGACTAATGCAGGGTCTGCAAAGCTCAGGTAGTTTCATGTTGTGCTCATTTAGTTTTTGTTTTGTTATGATACTCTGATGCAAGACTCCAGTTTTCTGAAACAAAGTTTCAGTAACTTTTTCTATGTTGCTCAGTAGTAACTTTTTCATAATTTGGTAGGCCAAGTGATTTCAGATGCTTCCCATCAACTCTTCTTTATGCGATGAAACACAACTTGAAAGTGAGCAGTTTTAGTTAAACAAGGCTGAAGAAACTTACTTTACTGTTAACACAAAATGTTTTTTTTTCCTTTAGCGCAGTGATGGAAACGATACATAATATACTTTATCTTTATACAAATGTTTCAACAAGAAAGTAATTTCAGCATAAATGGTCAAAGTTTTTAATAGCAGACAGAAACCACTCTAATTAAATAGACTTTTAAACAGAATCTTACTTTACTGACTTTTTAAAAAACAGCCAAAAGAGAAGCATTACTCTATAGGCTTTTAAGCAGCAGACAAAGACCTTTGTTATGCTAGTTTTTCCCTGCCCTTGCTCTTGGCTATTACATCCACTGGCTGTTTGCAACTTTCTTAGGAGTTACAGAACACATTCTATCAAGCAGTAGCAGTTTTCCCCAGCTCTGTCCCAGCTTAAAAAAAGAAAGTGGAAGAATTTTCTGCAAATTGTCTGTTTTCACACAGTTGACAGTCTGTTTTCAAAACAAACCCTGTACTCTCACACATGTAACAGCTCTGATTTTAAGCATCTGAGCTCAACTCAGCTTCCGCTCTTTGCAGCCTTGCTTTAAAGGGCACCCTCTATTTTTATGGCAGCAGAGGCCAAGCCAGCTCAAGGCTTATTTATCTACCCTTCCACAGTAAATACCATGCTTTGTATATCTATATTTATAGACGTATCTGTATTTATATCTATATCTATATAGGTGTGTGCGTGTGTGTGATTGCAGTGTAAAATACCAAACTTTCAAATTATTGACTTGCTTGCACTGTGTTAAAATTTGAGTGTATAATATTTGACCAATCAAATGATAGACTGTATGAAAGGTGAATATTAGTATTGAAAGAATACTATGTTCTATTTAGTATACACTGTCTTTTCAAACTACTGCTAGCATGATTATTAGCTTGAATAAAAGCTGCAAGAATGATATGAAATATAAAGGATTAATTTAAAAGTAGTATAAATGCAGAAAAATAGTAAGTGTGCTGGCAAACATATATAGCTTAGTTAGATTTTTGTGTCATCCATGTAAAGGAGTATGTTATTGAGAAACAGAGTCTGTAAAAATAACTGTGCAGATGGCAGCTGGAAGGACATGAACGAAGTAAAGAGATGTAACATCAAGCAAGATAAAGCTGGAACATCAGATAGTGCTGGAACACCACGTTTCAGATAACTGAGTTTCCTTGGACCACCAGGCTTAAATCAAGGACAAATCATAAATTAGAAGAACAAAGAAAAACTGTTATACAAAGAAAGAACCGTTTTACATCAGACAGAAAAATACCAGACCTTTTGGTATAAAAATGAGTGCGTGTAAATAAGTTTTGGGTATTTGCCATAGAGAGCTGACAACATCTGTGTTACATGCTTGTAGATCTGAAAAGAAAAATGTGAAAGTAAAGCATAGAAACTGAAACAGTTATCTTTGTGTATTTATTGTACTCAGTACGATACAGTAATAAGACTAGTTGATTACAATAAATAATTAAATGAACTGTGGTATGCATGCATGTAAATGCAAGTAACGGCAAGAAACCAACAGAAGGCAGTAGAGAATTCTTCAATGGCAAGCCACAATTGACGGACCAAATGGTTTATTATTGTGACAACTACAGCTTCTTTTTTATTTCATTCATTTAGTGCATTCCGTTCCAGTGCAAATGTTTGCCTCCTTCTTCTGTACAGTATCCAGTAGCAGAACAGTGCATCTCTTCAAATTCCACAGGTCCTGCGCATTTCCACAGCTGAATCTGCCAACTGTGTTTGACCTCCTTTTCAGAGAATCAACGATGGACTTTCCACGCTTTCTCGACAGAAGACTTGATCACCTTCCACACAGAAACTGGTAATTCTCTTTTTGTTTCTCATTCTACAGCATGGATGCCATAAGACAGAAAAGTATTAAATGTAAGACTACCTTTCAGGTAGACAGTAATGACAGTCCAACACATGTATGGTCAGGATTTAAAGACTGGTATACACAGAACTGTAGCACATGCAGTACTTTATTAGGTAATGTTGATGTTAATGCTTTGTGTAAATGGATTTTTACTTATGACTAGTACATGTTTAATGTCAAAACTTATAAGAGACCTCCAAAGCCGAAATGCAAGCAACCTCCACCCCCCCCAACACAACCCAAATGACACATAGCCTGCAGACTCAGTGTGCCACTCAACCACAGCCAATAAGGCAAAACAACGTACCTAACACACTAGTCATAGGTTACTCTATAGTCAGGCACACTGATGTCCCACTCACCAGGGTAAACAAGGAGAAGGTTACTGTCAGCTGCCTGTCAGGTGCCAGCATCTGCCACATAACCCACGCACTCAGGTCACTCTACAACAAGTACAAATATGACTCTGTCATTGTCCATGTTGGTGTGAACGACCTGAGACGTACCTCCCTGGACTACATGAAAAGAGACAAGGAAGAGCTCTCTGATCTTGTAGCCCAAGCAGGTATGACCCTAGCCCTGAGTAGCATTCTTCCATCACCCAGAATGATGCCGCAGTACAAGGACAAAATGATTGACTTCAACAATTGGATAAGCTTCTGGTGCCATTCTAAAGGGATCTAGTATCTGTCTACCTGGGATGACATGGTCAACAGACCACGATGCTTTGCCAGAGATGGCCTGCACCTGTCACCCCTGGGATTTCGGATACTGGCTAAGGTTCTTGTCGCCCCTATAGTGCCTTTTTTAGGCAAGGTTCAAATGACAAATTCACCACCGTAACAGGAACATGCAAGCAAAAACTGAGGGTGATGCTACTCAATGCTAGAAGTCTAAATCTCAAAATGCACTCACTCGAGGCACTCCTTAAAATGGAGAACATTGATATCTGTGCAGTGACTGAGACCTGGTTCAAGGATCCAGAGAGCACCCCTGCACTACCAGGCTATAACTCATACCACACATTTCGACCATGTAACCTGAACTGGAACACCAAAGGTGGAGGTGTGTCCATATTCATTAAGGATATCCACACCTCCAGGCTAGTTGCTCAGCATAATGCAGCCGAGGTTATCCAAGTGCAACTAACTCTGGGCAAAATTGCAATCCAAATTGTAGCTTGCTACAGATCACCCACCATGCCCCAGGATTCCCACTCTTCTTTTCTTGATGTTCTGAAAATATTATGGTTCAACCAAACACCCTAATAATGGGCGATTTCAACTACCCCACCATTAACTGGGAAAATTACTCATGTACCAACTCCTTCACTCAATGCTTTCTGGAATTCATAAACTCCAATGCCTTGGATCAACTTATCCACACCCCCACCAGGGGCAACAGTATCCTAGTTCTAGTCATTACCAACATGAGTAACCGGTGTTCCACACCTGAAGTCAACACCTCATTGGTCTGATCCGACCATAAGCTAATTACCCTAGATATCCACATCCTGCCCCCACCCCCATTAAGGAAACCATGGTAAAAAATTTCTCCAAAGCCAACTTCATGCTTCCTAAGACAGAAATGGTGAACTTCATGACACCCATGCAGATGGACAATACAGTTACAACTACTGAATCCTACACAATTGCACTTTATAAGCACTTACATGAGTGCATGGATTGTGCTATCCCAAACAGAACCAAGATGCTATCCTCCAAAAAAAGGAAGCCAATCTGGTGGTCCCCTGCCATAAACAAACTGTACAACAAAAGGAAGAAACTGTTGCAAAAGAGAGTAAAATACCATGAGTGGAGGAACTCCCTGGTCAGCCTCAGTAAGAAGCTGCGATCCCTGACAAAATCCTCCAAAGCTAGTTACGAAAACAAAATTGGCACTGATTCTAAAGACAACCACAAAGCATTCTATAGCTATGTCAAGAATCTCAATGGCAACACTCAGATCTGCTCTGAGTTACAGCACAATGGCACTAAATATACAGACCCAACTGATATTTCCAACATCCTGGCAGATAGGTTCAGTGCTAACTTTACCCCCCTCTCTCCCCCTAAAGAGCTCATCTCTATACTAGAAAAATGCAAAGTTCCTGTAATCACGGCTGCACAGGTAAAAAACACACTTTCCAAAGCCAAGAACACAGCATCCATGGGACCAGACAACATCCTAGGCTGCATTCTACATGAACTACAGAATGAACTGGCACCCCACCTAAGTACCATGTTCAATCATAGCCTCACCTCAGGCTTTGTGCCTGCTGAATGGCACACAGCGATGGTTATCCCACTTCACAAGGGGGGAGCCACCACAGACCCGGGGAACTACCACCCCATTAGCCTGACAAGCCTGGTCTGCAAGGCCATGGAACGTATCATTATGGAACTTATAAACAAAGACATTGGTAATCTCCAAACTCTGGACCCTACCCAGTTCGGGTTTGTAAAAAAGAGATCATGTCTCCTAAACCTGATAGACTTCTTTGAAGCAGTCACCAAAGCCATAGACAAGGGTAAGGTGGTTCACACAGCCTATCTAGATCTTGCTGAGGCTTTCGACACCATCCCCCACTCTGGAATTATAGATAAACTCACTAAACTAGGTATAAATCCCTATGTCACAAGATGAGTTGCCAACTGGCTCACTGACAGAACCCACACAGTGAAAGTAGTAGACTCCAAATCCGACTTCAGACCAGTGACAAGTGGAGTACCACAGGGTTCAGTCCTGGGTCCTCTCCTGTTTGATATCTACTTCTCTGAAGTACAGGCTAACACAGAAGGTCTTTGGCTAATGAAGTTTGCAGATGACTACAAACTAGGAGCCATAATCGAAACTCCTAATGATGTGGACATCCTACAAAAGGGCCTCACTGAGACAGATGCCTGGTGTCAAAGCCATGGCCTCAAGCTCAATGCCAAAAAGTGCATTGTCATCCCCTTTGGTAAAAACTCTGTACCCATGAACTACAACATAGGCGGTAGTATACTTAACACCAAAAGTGTGGTGAGACCTTGGGACACAGGTGGACAGTAGTCTCTCCTTTGATAATCACATCGCCACAGTAGTTAGGAAATCCTTCTACATGGCACTCCTCATCACAAAAGGTTTTTCATTCAGAAAAAAAGAGGTCATTGTTCCCCTCTACTCATCACTCATTAGACCCATTATAGAGTACAACGCCCCTTTTGGTATGTACCTCACAAGACATCTACAACAACTGGAAAGGCCACAGAAATACCTCACAAAGAGGATTACCGGCCTCAAACAGATGGACTATGCAGACCGTCTCAAAAAACTCCAGCTTTACTCCGTTGCATATCGCCTACTCAGAGGTGATCTCTGCCTAACATACAAAGCTATGTCAAACCCAGAGCTGTTGAACATGCTCCACTTAAAGAAATCCCAATCCCTCCGAGCTACACGCTCTAGGGACCTAAACCTTGTCACCACAATAAACAGAACATGCCGGAGGGAAAGAGTCTTGTCCCAGAGACTTCCCATACTCTGGAATAAACTATCTATCTATATCAAACAAAGCTCCTTATTAGCACTCTTCAAGAAAAATCTTGATGATTGGATGGGAAATAGGAAATTCACCCTGGGGATCACCTCTGTGGCTCTGCTCGACAGTGGCACAGGAAAATTATTTTCTTGGGTGGCAAAAGCCTGGGTACTTTTTTGGCTGGACTGGTATAGGCCCCAGGGCCGATAGTCTAGTACCTACCTATGAACCTATGAAGCTACAAGTACAGACCAAGATGTGTGTTTTGTGACAGTGATGCTAAATCTATTTGTCTAGTGTGCCACAGAAAGTTTGTTACACAGGTTACATCCAGGGATTAGTCCCCTGACATACAACCCTTATCTTCTCCTCTGTATCCTGATCCACATACACATTTGGGTTTTCCTGTATGTACTGTTGAAACCCTTTGAAAATAAATCACTGATTTCAAAGATAAACCCTTACAAGACCCAGACATTGATTTGGTAACACCTTTTGTAACTCACTGTTCAGACTGAAGTTCAGCTTTATCACCAGACTCTAAATAAAAGTTAAATGAACAGTTTAAAAAAATTCAAAGGGATAGTCAGACAGAGTGGAATAATCTCTGTCAGGCTATGGCAACTTTGGTATCACAATGTTTGGGTAGCCTAGAGGGTCAGTTGCAAGCACTTGAACATAAACATAACAGTCTCCAAGACTGGGAAGCAAAGTTTGCCGTGCTTACACAGGAATTACAGGCAGAGCAGGATAAAACTGCACATTATGACACACTGCAATTTGAACTCCAGCAGTGCAAAGAGCAACTACAGAAAGAGGTGGAGGAAGGGCAAGCTAAAGATCAAAAGTATACACAGATGCAGTATGATTTAGACAGACGCACAGAACAGCTCAGGGCACTAGATGAAGAACTGAAGGTCTTACGAGACCGTCTTCAAGAATTAGAAACTGCAGCAGGGGAAAATGTCAGGCAGCCCATAGACATTATAGGGGCAGCCACACCAGCTGATTTGTATCAACAATCAAGAGTGTTACAGACCCTCCCCAAATGGAATGATAAAGATATATTTTACAACATGTTAACTTTTGAAGAATGGGCTAATTACACTGCAGGTGCAGATGCATGGAATGATTCCTTGACCATATGTTTTTGGACATTTATTCCTAAGTGTTTTAAAACATTTATTCAGCTAAAAAACTATCCTCTTAACACTCAGCAGCAGCAGATGGCAGCAGTGTTACAGGCATTTACACAAGGACAACCATTAACTACTCGGTTGCTAGATCATTTTAATATTACCATTTCAGAAAAATTGCTTGGAACAGGCAGATCACTTTCAGTTGGCATATCAGGTAGTGTTTAATAAATCTGATGAGGTTCATGGTGAACTGACAGAAAGATTTAATAAACTTCTAAGACACAGTCAGAGTAAGTTCAAAAAGTTCAGACAACATATGCAAACACTTTTTCAGAAGTGCATAAGAGCTTTAAAGTCAGCAGAACAAAATACTGACAAATATAATCTGGTTAGTAAAGCAACAGCAGTTAACTACGCTGATAAAAAATAATTTACGAAGTACTATTCTACATTTAGAAAATGTTTAAGCATATACAGCACAAATTTTAATTCAGTTAAAGCAAGGCACTTAAATGGTGATTTTCAAACCATTTTAAATAACAAAACAGTTCTAGGGTATTGAAATCAAAAAGTAGTTAAACACAGTAAAGACATGACATCGCAAGACTAACATTCATGTATTTTATTTTCACCTAAAGTGCAGCAAAAAGCAGACAATGGCAAATGTAAATCATGTAAATATATTTGTTTTAAGCATGTGTTAGTTAAGCCAATATCTCTTTTGTTTCTTACAATATTTTGTAATTGTATAATAGCATCAAAAATAGCAAAGACTCCAGCAAAAGCAGTATTATGCATAGTTACGCAAATTACTAATGTTTATTATAATTCTAAAAGTTTTACAACTGCATTTTAATATCAGGTTGCAAGTATATTAACGAATGACTGAAGGTGCGAGTAAGTGCTGAAGGAGTTATGGGTTAACCGTATGGAATGCACAGAAAGAAAAAAGTAAGTAATGTGAGCTGAAATCTTTCCAGGCTGGAATGGGTAGTTACAAGGAATGTTGTATAAGACAAAATGTTACTGGTACTGAAATTTATAAAGTCAAGGAAACAAGACTGGTCACCAGGCCAAATGGCTTACGTTTTTCTAAAACATTATTGTTAAGTATTTGCGTACAGCATTAAGCAAAAAGCACAAAAGTCTACAAAACTCCTGTTTAGTAATTGTAATAAGACATCACAATTGTGCATATGTCTCATTAATAATCTGTTTGCAAGTAAATACTGTGAGTACAGTCAGTACATGGGCTATAGTATGCAGTTACATTATGCAAGTCCCTTTACAAAAAGGGAGGGTATAAATAGCTAGTAGTAACAGTAAACATCTTTTCAAAATGAGTAAAATCAATTCCTACTACAACTTTGACAGTATAAGCAACAGCAAAAGCTTTATCTGTTTTTAAAAATGGCCAAAAAATGAGCAAATGTGTAAGACCAAAGTGTTACAGTCTAGGTAGCAGCCAAAAGGCAAGCATAACAGTATAAAGCATAAACTATACTGCAATAAAATGAGGTATACTACAGGGGGAAGGGGCATACTTTCAATTTTACACTAACTGTGTAAACAGTACTGCAAAATGTATGTAATTAGCAGGCTTCAGTTTAATGCTAAGTTTGTAAACTGGACTAAGTGTACATTACAGCCATGTATGTACAAATACAGAAACAATCTGTACAAGCAAGTGTATTCTGTACATTATATAGTAAATGGTTTATCTATGTAAAAAAGAGTAACAAGTCAAAGCTTGACATTTGTGAAGTGTTTTTTTTTTTCCAAAAAACAAGACTGCAATGCCTTTGCAATAAAATTCTTAAGCATTGTCAATAAATTGCTGTATAGAACATCACTGTATAGAGTCATATTCAAATTCATCCAGTTCTAATAGTAATGGTTGTCATCATTGTGTTGACAATATTAAACTGTGTTAACTTGCTGTATTAAATGAAAAAATAAAGGTTTTGTTTCCCAATGTGTTTCTAGTTAATAGCAATATAACTTGACTATAGACAGTTTTATATTGAAAATAAAACATAGGGAATGTATACAGTGATAGATATGTTTAAAAATGTATAAATGCATATACACACCTGTTGCTATAATATATGTAGAATTAATATAGTTAGTTAAATACATGTATTTCTGTTTGCTAGCATACATATTTTCTGGTACAGCTTGAGACAAGCTGAATGTTCAGTGTCTGGAACAAGCTTCAAGGACTATAGATAAAAATGCAGCTACGAGACAAGGCATGCAGCATTCAACACAGACATCTGCATTTCATTTGCATCATTCTGAACATCAAAACAGAGGGAATTGCAACATTTCACAAATAAAACTTAGTTAGGAAAATGTTACACAAAATAGAACACAAGACTATTTCAGTTGTAAAAAGCATACAGCATGTACGTTTGAAAGGATGACATTTAACACAAATATAACAGCATGGTTAACTAAATAAGGTCAGGCATACATAAAAGTAGAGAAACAATCAAAGACCGACATAAACATTTAAATAAACAGCTCTGTCCCTATTAGATGCTGTACATTACCCCCTAAAATGTAACATTTCTGACAAGGGAAGACATCATGCAAAAATGTCACAGTGTGTAGGCAATAACACAAAAATAAGAATAAACTCAACAGGGGAAGAAAAGGGTATGATTTCTACCAATACTCTGTTTATTTGTATAAACAACACAGTAATACAAAAAATGACCATGAGTTAAAATGCTTATCATTTTGAGTAACAGGGCAATACTTCATACAGATCAAATGGTAAAAATACCATCCACTTGTACTAAGATAGGACAACAATACCAAAAAAAAAATATTGCACTTCAGTATTACATTTCCAAGTTTTAAAAATACCAAATGCAGATTTAAAAGAGCTTGGCATAAAAACTAGTAGGACAATATATCTCACAGATTGTACATTTACAAACATAATAAAATCCTACTATTTAGTAAGTCATTACAAGTATCTTTAATAGACAGCTTACAATTTAGTATAAATGGACAATAATGCCTTCAAATTTCAAAATGTTTGTTAAAGTGGCACCACAGTTTGTATGTGTGGTTTCAAATAACCAAGTGTTAATAGTAAAAGACAAAAACAGAAGCTGACACTGCCTATAATTGGTTAGAGGATAGTCATTATCGGGGACCAAATTGCTAAATTGGTGAATGCATCCTGTGTTAATAGTTTTAGGAGTCATAATAATAATAACAGCTTACAATAGTTTATATGCTGCAGGTTACTGAGGGTTGCAATAACTCAACAAGTTATGATTGTAAATATGAGCAAAGTTATAAATGCTGTAAATGATGATGCTTATGAAACAAATGCAGTTTTTTCTTTAACTGATGTTTAGTCCGTTCCTCAAACAAATTAAAAAATGGGGAACTGAAAGAATACTCTGTTCTATTTAGTATACACTGTCTTTTCAAACTACTGCTAGCATGATTATTAGCTTGAATAAAAGCTGCAAGAATGATATGAAATATAAAGGGTTAATTTAAAAGTAGTATAAATGCAGAAAAATATCATCCATGTAAAGGAGTATGTTATTGAGAAACAAAGTCTGTAAAAATAACTGTGTATACGGCAGCTGGAAGGACATGAACGAAGTAAAGAGATGTAACATCAAGCAAGATAAAGTTGGAACATCAGATAGTGCTGGAACACCACGTTTCAGATAACTGAGTTTCCTTGGACCACCGAGCTTAAATCAAGGTCAAATCATACATTAGAAGAACAAAGAAAAACTGTTATACAAAGAAAGAACTGTTTTACATCAGACTGAGAAAAATACCAGACCTTTTGGTATAAAAATGAGTGCGTGTAAACAAGCTTTGGGTATTTGCCATAGAGAACTGACAACATCTGTGTTGCATGCTTGTAGATCTGAAAAGAAAACTGTAAAAGTAAAGCATATAAACTGAAACAGTTATCTTTGTGTATTTATAGTACTGAGTACAATACAGTAATAAGTCTAGTTGATTACAGTAAATAGTTAAATGAACTGTGGTATGCATGCATGTAAATGCAAGTAACAGCAAGAAACCAACAGAAGGCAGTATAGAATTCTTCAAGTATGACCAGAATTTGGCACATGATTGGTTTCAGGTAGGTGACTGTATGTCTGTGGGTATAAGTATAGTAGATGTAGAAGTGGAAGTCATTACCAGTGCAACTTTCTACTGTGCCTGGCAGTGATTCTCTTCTGCAAGGAGATAGTTCCTTCTTTGAGTTGGTATGACTCTGGAGTTGGTGTATCTAAGTTTTGTGGTGTGTGTGTGTGTCGGGTGGGGGGGGGAGTTAAACCTTGGTCCCTGCAATAAAAAATGTGATTTAGTCAATGTTTACCTTTAGTATTTTAATGTGTTTTGTGTGTTTAGGATACACACACACAGTTTTCAAAGCCATATCCTATACATAGCAGCTCTTTTTCTGTCTGATCATTTATTTTCTCCATATCTGTAAAGGTTCTATCCCCAAGTATAATTAGTTTCTCAGAGTCAGCCTTAATGACTCCATTCTGGCTGGTGAGCACTAGTAACCTGACTTTTTCACAAAGTAAAATGTCTTTATGGCACTTGTGTCACAGACTGTTACAGTATTTCACGAGTTTGTTCATGCTCTTAGCTCTGTGGCCATGCTGCATCTTGTTCCAGAGACTTTTTCATTCACATGCTTATTTCTGTCATATTTATAATACATTTTAGAAGGTACTATATCATACTAACAAACCCCATTTATCCTTGCCTATCTCTTGATCTGGGCTTTTGCACCATAGTTCTAACTTTCTCTTCATTTGGTTTCAGACCCTCTGAAGTAGTGTTTGACCCATATATGTCAGTTATTTTATTCTAATTTAATAGTCACTCCTGTTTATATTGAGATTATTTTGTCTTAGCCTATTTAACAACTGTGTAATTTTCTTATTAGGCTTGTCAAGGGTCTGTCCCTGTATTAATAGATCCTTAGTTATATTCACAGCACTCTCTATAATTTCAATCATCTCTATAAGTGCTCACTGAAACATTTCAGGTGCAGGTAGAATGACAAGTGAAAATCTATCAAATCCGTATAGATGTATTAGGTGCATGCACATTGGAGCTCTCTACATTGGGTTTAACTTACGAAAACTTCTTGATTTACATTCAGCATAGAAAAATAATATGCAAGAAGTATAAGTGGAATTCCTTATGTACTGTACAAAGTGCATAATGCTCCCTTTCTACAGCTGTTTGGCTCTCTGCACATTTATATATTTTATTTTCTCTTCACAGTTGTAGCCATGCTGTTTACCAGTCTGGTAGACACTGTTTGTTTCCTGTAACACACTGATGCTCTTCAATGAGCTCAGTTCATTTCTGCTTCTTTTCCTTAAACCTACACTATTGGTATAACTGCAGGAGCTGTATTTCTGTTCGATAACTCAAACCTGTAAATAATTCATTATATTCATAAAGTGCATTGTTCCACAATGCCCATATTTTTGTATCCACACTGTATGTATATATATATATATATATATATATATATATATATATATATATATATATATATATATATATACTATAACTTTTCATCATTTCAAGCCTGTGAGAAGTTAAATGACTCAGTATCGTTAGTGCTTATATTCTTTTACCTGAAAACAGTTCTTGTATTCCTATTTCTTATATCTATTATTCAGGAGCTTTTAACCACATTTTTTTACAATACAACCTGAATAAGGAAGTTACCTTTGCACCGAAAATTTCAGTTTACTGCCATTCACACCTGAAGCTTTAATCTTTTCAACATGAGTAACACTGCAGTCTGTCACAGTACCTAGTTTAAACAAACTATTTCAGTTATTAAATCTGATCTTTTTGCCATCTGGTTGTCAAATGAGTTGACTGCCATTTCACTTCAGTGATATACTTTGCATTGTGTTTGCTCTTTCCATTTTTATTTGTGCCCACAAGAAACTCATTTTCTTGATTCTGTTCTACAACGTGCTTCTCTTTCCTTATGCATATCTTAGCAAAATAATTTATGTTGCCATAACTTCTACATAACTGATAATATGCAGGCTATTGCATTTTGTTATATTTATATTGTACACATTTTATCTGCTTGGATAATGTTTTCCATTCTTCTTATGTCTGTCACTTTCACTGTTATTACAGTCTCATCTAACTCTAATGCTATTTCTGCCTTACACCCTTTTACTTCTTATTTACAGTTGTTCAAAGTTCATTTCCACAGCCAACTCTTTTAATTGTGAAAAGAGTAGGTTTACTTGGTCTGCATGTATAATCTTTATTTAATTTTAAACATGCTTTGTTTAAAGCCTGCCCAGATGTTTTTTATGCCTCACATAATTCAGTCTCATATTAATGAATTAAAACTCACCAAATTAAATTAATTAACATAATTATCTTTAGGTTCTGCACAACTATATGCCCTCAAAAATAAATGAATGATTAATTAATGACAGTTTTTCCCAAGTGTGTAGTAAGTACAAAACTCTACTTTTATCACATAAATATTTGTTTGTTTCCCTCCAAAACAATCAAAAACTTTATGGTCTTTTCCCCTGTGGCATACATCAATACAGTATAAGGTACCATTTTAAAATACCTCTCAGATACTCAATTTACAGTCAGAAATAAATTGTATTTCTAGCTTCCACTACTTATCACTGAAATGCAATCACTTTATAATCACATTGATGACCACAGCTGATTGAAACACATCGCAGAAAGAAAGCATTTTTGTGGAGGGGTTCAAGCTCCCCTGCAACAGCCATATCTCCAGGATTTACATTTGCCAGCTTTACTGCCATACAACACTGGGAAAAGGAGAAATTCCACAAAACATTGCACTGCCATTTCAAGCAACCATTGTTTTCACTCTAATAACAACAAGCAATTTCCAAGGAATACACCATTAAGGAACCACAGTACAGACATATTTCTGCAGCCACACCTTCCAGTTTTCTGTCAGGTTGCCCTACAGCAAAATATTGCCTGGTGGATGCTATTAAGACCATTTTGCAGCCCCAGTGAAGTCCCTTTGAGGGCTTCACAACAAATTACTTTAGCTGGCATGTAAGAGCTGATAATTCAGAATGTTCAGTAATGAGACAGACATGAGTATATGTGCTGACAGCTTCATCAGTGTTTCCTCAGTATTTAGTGTGTTTGTACAATAATACACTGAAATGAGACCATGTGACATGTATACTGATACTCTATGCAAGCTGTAGCTCTTTTTTTTAAAGAAACGTACCCATATATTCCAACACCCTCTGCTACTCTGATTCTCTGTTTCAAGTGGATCTAGTGTACCTGTTTTTTATTTATTTAGTAAGTAATTAGCACAATGTTTTAAGCCTTACCACTGCCCTCTCTTCTGCCTAATACATTCTCAATGTTACCTTATGAATGTGCAACGCCTATTTGATGAAGTTTAGAAGACTATGCCATAGAGACAGTTAATTATGTTACTTGCCATCATACTCTGCCGCATGGAGATGGCACATGAGCTGACACTCTAATTTATTTATTTGTATTTGTTAACAAAGATAAAAGATTGATATGCATGGATCTATCTTAGCCTGAGATTGGCAGTAGTGTCTGGTCAAATGACTCACTCAGAATCATGCAATAAGCAAATATAGGCTGAGAGAATCATGCAATGGACCCTGGGGACAGAAGGCATCTTGTTAACAGCTCAAAGCCGTAATTTTGTGAGTTAATGCAGGATTAATCCTTTTCACTAGCTACCAAACATTTAATTAGCACCCTTGAGGGAAGCAGATGCAACAGAGAAATACTTTGCAAATTGTGTATGTTCACTTACATAATTCCTTAAATGAGTGCTTTATGAATGAGATCCCTAGGCTCCAGTATCACGTGTAAGCACTGTGATAGTTCACTGTATTTAATGCTTCCTATTTGTCTAGGAATGCAACAGCTGCCACTTCTCCATAGTTACTTCTGCTTATAATGCAGTATGCAAGTTTGATCAGGTTTCATCAACAACTGGAGAGGCCGCAAAAGTACCTCACAATGAGCATCCTAGGCCTTAAACACTTGTCCTATATGGACAGACTCAATAAACTCCAACTATTTTCTGTCTCATATCGCCTACTTAGAGGCGATCTCTGCTTGACTTACAAAGCCATGTCTGACCCAGCTCTGCTAGAAATGCTACATCTAAAGGAATCCCAATCCCTCCGTACCACACACTCCAGAGACTTCAACCTCATTATCATAATCAACAGAACATGCTGGAAGGACAGGTTCATAACACAGAGATTGCCCATGCTATGAAACAGACTTCCCATACATGTCAAGTAGAGCACCTCACTGGCCCTCTTCAAGGGAAATCTTGATGAGTGGATGGGAAATAGAAAATTCACCCTGGGGATCACTTCAGTGGCTGTGCTTGACAGTGGCACTGGGAATTAAGGTCGGGTGGCATGATGCCAGGGTAATCCTATGGGCTAGGCTTGTAAAGGCTCCAGGGCCTTTAGTCTAGTACATACCTATGAGCCTATGTCAGTGCTGGAAATCATACTCTGAAGCAACACGAAGGACCTGAAACTAAAGGAAGGAGACCAACTGACCCTGCACCAGTTTCTCTGTCTTATCCAGAAGAGTAAAAAGTGAGATAAGCAGGTAAATTGCTTTCCTTTCCTTGATATTACTTTCATGAGCAGGGATTAAGATTCTTCACAGGCTGAGTGTGCTCTACACTCAGGAACAATTTATTATTAGTGTGATGGCTGTGCCCTGGCCCAGCAATCAAGGAGCCTCAATCCTCACCACTAACACCAGGGAGGGCATCTCATAAGAGAGGAAAGGATAACAAATACACACAGTAAAGTACAATTTCCCTTAAGTGCACACAGAGATCACAGTCAGTCTGGGGTGGGGTGCTCCCTTGCTCCCCAGGTCCCCAATAAGACTCCCCACTGGCACAGATATAGGGTCCAGATCTCAGCATAGCTGGCAAGCTAACCTCCAGTACCCTCTCTGTCCCACCAGTGCTTCGTGTCCCTGCCCAGGTAGCTGACAGACCCCAAACACTTTGAGATAAGTATTTATACAACTTCATAGACACTCCTGGGAAAGGCTGACACAGATTCTCCAGCTGTGCCTCTTCACCCAGACTATACGGTAGTAATTACTGCCATCACCAGCTAATACTTATCAGCTACCCAAAGGCCCTTAAAAGGGTGTTCAATTATTACTATGAAATATTATTATCCAAATGGTAAATGGGACTAAGCAATCAAGGCTTATTGGAAGGGCTTATTACAGGATCACTTATGAGCATGCAGTGTACTCTAGAGCTTACTTATCTCTACATAAACCAGCCACAGGTAAAAGGTTGTTATAATATTTAATAATAAATAATTAAAATACAAGACAATACTACTACATCACAGCGCTATTCAAGAGTTCAGAGATCACACAGAAACTTAAAACAATACAGTAGGGAAGTTTTGATATAACAGAAAGACACTTAAGTCTAATCTTTATAGTCCTAGCTATTTCTACAAGAAAACATACTTCTAAGATACTACTTACATAAAGAGAGCATAAGGCAGTGTTTAGAGTTGGATATCAAGATCAAAATGCTTCCAGTTTCTCTCTCAGCAATAGTTTAAAATCAGTAACATTCCTGATGGGCCCTCCCAGATTACATCATTTTGACACTTAGGTTTTCCAGTATACACATTACATCATTTTGACACCAAGTCTGGAGTTCCCAGGCCAACAGGCTACATTATTTAACAATCTAACACCTGCTCAGGAAACTACAACAATAAAAGACATTTCACATGTACACTCTAGTAATTATTCCTTAAGTTAAAACAATAGAAAGAATATGTTCAGTTAGCCTCTTCAGCACTACTATTTAGATCAAAGGATATACAAGACATAATTTTTAACTTCAAAGAACATTTGAAATGCTTGGCTTAGTTTTCCTTACAGCAGATGGCAATGTTGCTACAATTTTGAAGTTCACATTTTACAGTGTTTTCTTTCATTTAAGAAACAAGCCTGTATTTTACATTTATATTTACAAATGATAGAATTATATATCAAATTATATTTGGCTAGACTGGCAGCCTTCGCCCATCTTCCTCCAATCTTCACAATTAGTCACGGAGAACACAGCCATTTTCATAATTTGGGGTAGGACAACATCAACTGATGCATAACTTTAATTTATACCATAACTTGGCAATTGGAAATAAAGGATGTTTCCATTTAAGACACAATATTATTTAACAGATCGGGTGTTATTGAAAAGAAAGTTCTGTTGAACACTTCAGCTGTGTATCAGATTGAGTAATACATGTATTGTAAGTACTCCATGGATAAGTTAAGCTAGTCTTTTCCAGATCATTCTAGGATTAGTCATTAAGACTGTCTGCAGTTTTTTTTTTTTTTTAAGTTTTCTGGCTTATCCTTTTGAATGGCAGATTTGAAGTTACTTCTTTACCAGTGAAAAGACTGTGAAGCCCCATCCAGTCTTCTGTCATGTAAGTGCACAGTGCTTTTTTTTTCTTTGCTCCACTGCAAATGTTATCTGAGGAAACTTACACTTACTGGAGCCTCTTCTTAATCTATAATAAAGAAATAGCTAGTTCGGTATATCAACTTGGCAATGACATACCCCAAGGTCAGGCCCTTTGCTGGTATACTTTTTAATCTAGTTTCTCTCAAATACAGGCAGTAAAATGAGGACTTGCACATTCACACAGCTATAGGCAAAGCTGGTAACTTGGCTTAATTAGCAGCCAGGGAACTTGGCAGCTAGTTCTAGGATAAGGACAGGTATTGTGCATCTAGAGGCCAGTTCATTTCCAGCAACAACCTCACATGGATATATTTGACTTATCTCAGGGAAAAAAATGAAAACTGTGTGACTAAATAGTGTCATTTCAAATGACAGGTATATCATGGAATTATTATATGGATGTGATGGACACTGATCCACATGATTATTAAACTCTAAGGAAATATATTTAGCCAGGGTTGCTATTTCACCTGAGATCCAGGTGTGTAGACTTCACAAACTGGACTTTCAATATGAGGAAACTAGTAAGGTCAAACATTTCAAACTTCTTAAAATGTGGTTAGAACCTGGTGTGAATAATTTAAATACAATTTTAGAAATTCTGTCTTTAGACAGATGTAAATGGACACTGTCTCTAGTAACTTAAGAAAAAGGGTAGCCCAGAGAGACCCTACATTTTCTATTCAGTTGTTTCAGTTAGCTTTGCCATTAACTGAAAGCTTTAAGACTGTGTTGTATGAACCAGGTGTTAGCCCTACGTCTTCACTTAGATATGTATCTGGGTTGACAGACAAACAAAACGTATTACCAACTGAAGTAGTTTCTTTTAACTGTGCTAGAAAGGGGCATAAAGCTAAGTCTTGTTAAGCCTGCAAAGCCTGTTAATGCTATTCAACATGCTATCAGACAAACAGCACCTGAAATTGTGCCCATGGAATGTGACAGTGTTGAACTGTTAAGTAGCAAGCATGTGGAATCAGTTTTCTAATACTGGGCTATTTTAAGTTTATCAAACATAATATAATTGTGGAGAGAAAATAATTAAATGGACTGTTAGATTCAGATCCCCTGATCACAAATGGCAGAGTGCATAATGTATCTAAGCAAAAAACTGAAAAGAACCAGAAAATTGAATGTGTGTGTGTGTGTTTGTGCAAGGGAACAAGAGAGACTACCCAATTACCCAACTGGAAATTAAAAAAAATCTTCTAGGTAAATTCTTCCATCTAGTTATTTTAGTCCCTAACTTAACCCATGAAGCGATAATTGGTCAAGACTTTCCACAATTTAAGGAACTCTAGAAGTTGGGGGGGGGGGGGGTTGAAAATGCAGTCAGAGCCACACAGCCCTAATAAATACAAAGCTGTTAAGTTAGAAACCTTAAAAGGCACTAAGAGTCAGGTCTTGGTGGAAGGCATAGATGAATCTGATACTGAGTCACACCAAAAAGACTCCAGTAGAAAAGGTCACAAAGATGTCAATATAGAGTCCGATACAGAATAACATACAGTTAAGCATACACCACAGAAGTCTCTGGTGATGAAAGATGACTGCATAGAAACTGTTTTACAGGAGTCTATACTCAAGGCTCAGAAGGTAACAGATGATAGCTGCACTGAACAGAGAGAGAGAGGAAGCTGAATAGAGCCTGAATCTTCTCTCAGATACACCTTTGAAAAGAACTAAACATATAAAGAAGCAGGACTCCTGTGCTAGAACAGGTGATAGCAGAGCTGAACAGGACAGAGGGAAACTGCTAGTACTCCAGAAAGATGAAATTTATTTTCAGTTGTAACCCTTATAGAGGATGGGTTTGATGAAGAGAAAAAAAAAAAGCTTAACATGTCTTTGTAGAGGATGAGGCTACACCCTCCACTTCACATCAAGCTACTGCTGGAAGTAATAATAACCTGGCAGACCTCCATATAGGTCATATCAATTTTAAGAAGACTCAGTGGGAGGATGACACACTAAGTACAACCAGAGAGAACATAGCAGGAGTGGAAATTGAGATGAACAAACAGAACATCCCCACTTTGCATTCATACTTTTAGCTGAGAAATAACTTGCTTTTCAGGATAAT
The DNA here is from genome assembly GCF_019279795.1 of Protopterus annectens. Lineage (NCBI taxonomy): Eukaryota > Metazoa > Chordata > Ceratodontiformes > Protopteridae > Protopterus > Protopterus annectens. The sequence goes on from NC_056741.1 coordinate 382,300,485, forward strand.
GCAAGAAAAAGAAAAGGTATTGAAGGAGCTATTGGTACCAAAGTCCTTTCTAGGCCTTGTATTAAAGCTAGCCCACAGTCATGCTTTGGGTGGTCATCTGGGGGATGGATATGACTAAGGCTAGAGTTCTGGTTAGATTTCACTGGTCTGGCATCATGAAATAAATACAAATGCTTATGCAGCCTCTCCAGACTGCCAGAGGGCAACACCTAATCCAGAGGTTGGAAATCCTCTAATACTTTTGTATATAACAGAAGTACCATTTGGTTGCATATCCATGGACACAGTAAATCAATACCTATTAACTGTCCCTGATTTCACAGAACATTCCTGATATCTTTATCCTGACCCTCATAAAATTGTTGATGTTCTGTTAAGTCATTGATGATTACAGACAGTCTGCAATAGCAGGCCTTAGCGTTTCATACTTCTTACTTATTATACAGGAAACACATTTCGATGCAAAACCCGTTGTTCAATTAACTTTTTAAGTGAAATAGATATTTATTTAAAAATTATCCTAGACACTGGGCATTTGTCCCCCACTATATCTGGTTTTGTCCAGAATATTTGAGCAAAGAAGGTGAGAGGTATGAGTAGGTCCATGTGCAAAGTCAAAAATAGATCACCAGTATATATTGGTAATCGTTAACTATGCAATAATGTTTACAGAACCAGTGCCTTTGTGAAGAGAGGATGCCATGTTTTCAATGGTAGGAATTCCCAAGTAATTCCACACTGACAAGGTATCCCATTTTTGTCTACAGTAATGTATGAACATTGCCAGTTCTTTAAGATAAAGCAGTTAAAACAACTGTATACCAACCTCAAACAGGTGAGTTACTCGAGAGTTTTAACAAAAATTTAAAGTCTTTGCTTCAGAAAGCTCTAGGAAAAGACAGAAAGAGCTCAGGCTAAACACTTTCATACCTTTTATTTGCCATATGAAAAGTAACCCAAGCATTGACTGGGAGCTATTTTCAAAATTACTTGACAGAACTAACTTAGTCCAGCACTACACTGAGACCACTCCTAGTAAAAAGGTTAATCTTAAACCATATCAGATACTACAGTCCCAATGTTAAACAGTTAGGGAGTAAATACAGAAAATGCTTAAGCCTTGGGCCATCGAGAAATCACATAGTCGGTGGAATAGCACCAGTGTACTAGTTAGTATACCTGGTATAGCACCATTGTTTATAGGTTCATAGGTTCAAACACCCTAATACTGGGTGATTTTAACTACCCTGCCATTAACTGGGAAAACAACTCATGTACCAACACCTTTGTCCAACAGTTCTTGGAATTCATAAATTCCAATGCCCTGGATCAACTAATCCATAGCCCCAACAGGGGCTCCAATATCCTAGACCTGGTCATTACCAACATGGGAAATCGATGCTCCAAACCTTATGGTCACCCCCTCGTCAGTCAGGTCTGACCATAAGCTAATCACCCTTAACATCCACATCCCACCCCCACCCCCCCAGTAAGGAAACCTCCATAAAAAACTTCTCCAAAGCCAGCTTCATGCTACTCAAGTCTGAAGTGACAAACTTCATGACACCCATGCAGATGGGAACTGAAAGTTCAACTGCTGAATCCTACACTAAGGCACTGTACGAGCACATCCACTCATGCATGAATCGTGCCATCCCAAATAGAACCAAGATGCTCTCACCCAAAAAAAGGAAGCCAATCTGGTGGTCCCCTGCCATAAACAAACTTTACAACAAAAGGAAGAAACTGTTGCAGAAAAGAGGAAAATCCCGGGATGCAAAAAACTCCCTTACCAGCCTCAGTAAGAAACTGAGATCCCTCATAAAATCCTCCAAAGCTAGTTATGAAAATAAAATTGCCAAGATTCCAAAGACAACCACAAGGCATTCTATAACTATGTCAAGAATCTAAATGGCAATGCTCAGATCTGCTCTGAGCTAAAACAGAATGGCATTAAATATACTGATCCCAAGGATATTGCCAGTATCATGGCAGATCGATTCAGTGCCAACTTCACCCCCCTCTCAACCCCTAAATGGCCCATCTCAATAACGGAAGATTGCCAAATTCCGGTAATAACAGCCACACAGGTAAAAAACGCACTCTGCAAAGCTAAGAATACAGCATCCATGGGACCAGATGACATCCCGGGCTGTGTACTACATGAACTACAATATGAACTGGCACCTCACCTAAGTGTCATGTTTAATCATAGCCTCACCTCAGGTTTTGTGCCCACTGAGTGGAGCAGAGCTACAGTTATCCCACTCCACAAGGGGGTATCCACCTTGGATCCCAGAAACTACCGTCCCATCAGTCTGACAAGTCTTATCTGCAAGGCCATGGAGAATATTATCATGGAACTTATAAACAAAGACATTGGCAACCTTCAAACACTGGACCCCACCCAGTTTGGGTTCATGAAGGGCCGATCTTGTCTCCTGAACCTGATTGACTTCTTCAAATCAGTTCGCAGAGCCATGGACAAGGGTAAGGTGGTCCACACAGCCTATCTAGACCTTGCCAAGGCCTTTGACACCATCCCTCACTCTGGAATCATAGATAAACTTACTAAGCGGGGCATTAATCCCTACATCACCCAATGGGTTGCTAACTGGCTTACTGATAAAACCCACACTGTAAAAGTAGCCGACTCCAAATCCAGCTCCAGACAAGTGACAAGTGGAGTACCTCAGGGTTCAGTCCTGGGACTGCCCTTGTTTGGCATCTACTTCTCTGAAGTACAGGCCAACACTAAGGGACTCTGGCTAACAAAGTTCGCAGATGACTGCAAACTGGGAGCCATTATTGAATCCCCAAATGATGTGGATACTCTACAAAAGGGCCTTACAGAAACAGGTGCTTGGTGCCAGAGCCATGGGCTCAAGCTCATTGCCAAGAAATGTATAGTTATCCCCTTTGGGAAAAAACATGTATCCATGAATTACCATATAGGTGGCAGTACACTAAACACTGAAAGTGTGATAAGAGACTTAGGGACACAGGTGGACAGTGGTATCACCTTCAGTAACCACATCGCCACAAAAGTCAGGAAATCCTTCTATGTGGCACACCTCATCACTAAGGACTTTTCATCCAGAAAAAAGGAGGTCATTGTCCCACTGTACTCATCCCTCATTACTCCCATTATAGAATACAATGCCCCGTTTGGTATGTACCTCTGAAGACATCTGCAACAACTGGAAAGGCCACAGAAATACCTCACTAAAAGAATCACAGGCCTAAAGCAGATGCCCTACACTGACCGCCTTAAAAAACTCCAGCTATACTCTGTCACATATCGTCTACTCAGAGACGATCTCTGCTTAACATGCAAGGCCATGTCAAATTCAGACATGCTACACTTAAAGAAATCCCAATCCCTCAGAGCCACATGCTCCAGGGATCTAAACCTTGTCATCACAATAAACAAAACATGCTGGAGGGATAGGTTCCTGACCCAGAGACTCCCCAGACTCTGGAATAGATTGCCCATACATGTCAAGCAGAGTGCCTCTTTGGCCCTCTTCAAAAGGAACCTTGACGATTGGATGGGAGAAAGGAAATTCACCCCGGGGATCATGTCAGTCACCCAGCTAGACAGGGGTCCAGGGAAGTAAATAGTGTGGGAAGAAATAGCCAGGGAATTGTTATGGCTAGGCTTGTATAGGCCCTAGGGCTGATAGCCTAGTACCAACCTATGAACCTATGAACATCAAGTAGAGTTAACAGACTAATAGGGTATGGCTGAAGTTCAGAACTAAGCCATGTGATAGGAAGAGAGATAGTAAAGACACAGGCAGCGAAAGTAGAAACCATGTGAAACCGACTCATCCCAGCTACCAAAACAGGCCAAGGCTTTTTTTAGAGTACAAAAATTACTACCACAAGTTCATCTCCAACCTTGCAATCGCAGTGTTTCTTCTGACTGACCTGACTGAGGGTTATCCGCCCATGCTTACAAGTCTCAGATGACTCTTAGAGTGGCCTGTAAGGGTAATGTCATGTTAAATACCAAATGGACAGAGATAAAAAACTGTGCATTCTGAAGGTTGAAATGTATGCTGTGATCTGTTAGTCCCAGACTTTTCTAAACAGTTTGTGATTTCATGGATGTCTCTGAGGTAAGCAATGGAGCAGCAATGGCAAAATTCATGGGATGATGATCACCCAACATGTTATATAAGCAGAAAATTGAGTAATTCTGAGCAGAGTAGTAGAAAGTAAGATGGGAGATAACTGCACACCTCTCAACCTCTTAGAACAAGAAATCTGGTCAAAGCCACAAATAATGGAGGGACAAAAATAGGGACACTTTTTAAATATTGATCTTACAAACTTAGAAAGTTGACAGAATAACCGGTTTTGCATTAGTATGAATTGAATTTTCTGAAGGATATGAAGCCTGAAAATCAAATGTCTGCCATTATTTTATGACTTCAGTCCTCAATGATTTGTCAGTGATTTGCTAGAAAGCTACAAATTTATGAGAAACAGACCAAAAATCTGAGTCAAAAATCTGGACATTCTGTGAAAATCCTGAACAGTTGAGAGCTATGAAGATAAGTAGTTTGAATTCGTATCAGTTTTCATCACAACCTAGTCTATGTTTGAAGTGAGACAGATAGTGAAGAAGAAGCTAGAGATGAGAAAAACGTCCAATGGGACATTCCTGGACTCTAAGCTGAGATAAACAAGGTCCCAAAAAAGCTGATTTAGGCAGTCCTGTGATGGTTTGAAGTCCCAGAAACACAGGGAGAATTAGTGCAGACTATGTAATAACAACCCAATGACACAAGTACAGACAGGGTTCAAACAGTGGTTCTCAGTGTGAGTGGGTCTTCATCAGGTTTAGCTCTGATCCCACATTAGCAAACAGCTCAGAGGGCACAGATTATCAAACATACTGTATGCAGAAGTGGTATTACAAGCAGACTGTGAACAGGGATTTATGAATGATAGGGAAATGGAATGCAAAACTGAAAGAGCATGGGGTGAAACTGAGGACAGACAAGACTGTTGTCATGGCAGCAATAGGGAAATCAGAAAAATGGAAACCGAGATAGAAGGGAAATTAGTGGAATAGACTAACAACTTCATGTGTCTGGGAGGGATGGTTGAGGAAAATGAACTTGTGAATAAGGAAGGCAAAAGTCAGAGTCAATGGGGATGTGGCCAACTGGCACCGAGTGTCAGGAGTAGTATGTGACAGAAGAATACCAAAGAAGCTGAAAAGTGAGGTGTACAAAAACAGTGGTGTGACCAGTATTTCTGAGTGGCATAGAAACCTGGGCAGTGAAGGCGAAGCAGTTAAGGAAGCTAAAGGTGATGTGATTGAAATGTCCATTATTTCTCCTCCACTTGAGGCAGTTCCCTCCCACTAAAAAACATACTGTAATAGTGAAATGATCAGTAAAACTTGTATTTTTAACCCCACTTCCCCCTTCATTTAATGTTTGGCTATGAAAATACAATCACCTTGTGATACTGTCTTCCCTCTTTTACAAGTTCCTGTCTCTGTACTACTCTTATTTTCTGTACTGCATGGCAACTAATATCCTCATTGTCCTCTGAAACTCTTTGCAGCTGTATATGAATGTAACTGATTTTAAAAATGACGTACCATCTATCCATTTTGTATATGTAATTGTGATAAATCATCAATGCAATTTTAAATATGTAAGATTATTTCCTGCTTTTGCTACTTTTTGTTAATAAGCTTACTCTGTATTATGTTATCCTGCTTTATTGTAACCTTTGACTGTCTGTCTGCCTGTCTCTGTCTGTTTTGGAAACTGTATTTTTTACATATTAAAGGATGGAGCTTTTCTCCCCGGGCCTCTGCTAAAAAGGGATTTCGTTTTGCTGACCCAGTTGGACTATCCTGAAAAACAAGTTTAAATAAATAAATATAAGTATGTTGCTTATAAGTGCCTACTACTAAATCTGTATTTTTCAAATCCTCTTTTTTATGCCTGTATACCAACCACAACTTTTCTATTTTCTAGCCCTCATACAAATAAGAATTTAATTAATATATACAAATTATTTTTGCATTTATATAAAAGAACTCTCACATATTGCTTACTAATTCTTTTTCTCTTTTGGAGTTAATGGTGTATAAATAACTCCCAATTTATTATATTTTCCATTATAAATAAGATCTATAATTAATGTTCTTCCTGTCTTTAATATAGTAAAACTCAGTTCTTTAATGCCTTTTTTCATTGAAATAATCACAACTGAACCTGAAATACTCATTTCCTAAGTTCCATTTGATATATCCATTATATATTCATCAAAAACTTTCTTGTCTTATTCTTTTATAAATCACAAATCTTGTCAGCATGTAATGTCTTATCCTCTATTTCCCATCATCATAACACTATCAGCCTTTTCACTTTACTCTTCAAACTGTTCAAATTTACTGACAGTACTTTTAATAATGTCATTTTTATCCACCATCTCACATATTTTCCTATGTTGATCTTTCTTCTTTCTCACCCTTTTCTCAATAGAGTCCACTTTATCTGAGGACCTGTCCTCCCCTGTAACTTCTGTTTCTGCATGCAATGCAGCAAAATGATTACTAGTTATGTTTTTCATCTCCTTTTCCTTTAATGCCTTAATTACTTTGGTTGTCTAAAATGATCTTTATTTATTTTGCATTATTCACCTTTATCATCTCATTCTACATCCATTCCTTCACTTTGTCTCTCTTTCCCCCCTAAGTCTCCATGCTTCCTCCTCTTCTTATCCAGTAATCCCACTATCATTCATATCCACATTTATTATAAATATCTCTGCAATATTTCTTTGTTCACCTCCTTCATCCACATTGATATATTTTCACAGCATGCACCCATTCCCCACAAAATGATGCACTGTTGATTGCTCAGCATAATACAATACTGTCATTATTTGATTTAAATGAGCAATTTTAGGTATATAGTGAAATTTGGCCTTTTGGTTTAAGTTCACTAAACATTCACACCCATGAGTCAGTATTTCAATAGTATCAACTGCTTCTGGCGGGACATTACACTGTATCATAATGTCCTAATAAAGTTTTACTTTCTTCCAGCCATATTTTCATGTCAAGATTGCAAAAAAGGCTTCTTTTTTTTAAGTCATATTTACCACAGTAGTCACTCCATGATTTTCCCATAAGGTAAAAAAAAAAAATCAGACCAAAGGTGCCAAGAGTCTCAAGTTAGATCTAAAAAATGTTTAATTTCTTACATTTAACAAGGAGTTCACTTCATTCACTACAATGCCTACTGGGTTTACAATCTTTCCCTTGAAAAAAATCACTCAAGAATGTATCCCAACCCACAATAGCTTAATGTAAAAAGGTTCTTCCATCCAGTTATTGTTCTCTCTCTCTCTCTCTCTCTCTTTCTCTCCATCTCTCTCTTTCTTTTATTCTCAGTTCAGTCAACAGCATACGTTGTCAACCACATGGCCTGGCTGGCACTCAGTCCTCCACCTGCATCTCCTTTCAGAGATGTATTATCTATCATGCTGTGACTCCTCCTGTTCACTTGATTGGATGAAAGAGTCATGTCTCTCGTTCATATGTGCTTTTACATTGTCATTTACTCTTTAGGAATTCATGACATTGTCAATGCACTCTTATGAGATTCTTTCTATGACTTTTTCCCAAACTTGCTGCAACTGCAATTTAATGAGTTCTGTTTTGGTTCATCTGATTTTAGTAATTCTGCAGATAGACAGCCTTCATCATCAAATCCAGTCATTTCCATATTGTTGTCAACATCATAAGCTATCTATGATGTAGTATTGTCAGCCAAATCTGACATATTGTGTTCCTTTTTGTATGCTGTCACACTTCCTTCCTCAGTTTCCAAATAACAGTTAGAGGAAAGATTAGGGGTGCTTTATTAAAATGTACATATTTACAAACTATATTTTATTGTATTTATATAACTGTACACTTTTTACTTTGTCAAAGTAAAAATGTCTTATATTTTTCATTCCTTTCACCCATTCCCACTGCTTTCACTATAACCAAAATGTTATACTTTTAGTACATTACTAATATCCCTTTCTTTATTGTATAACAAATCTTTACATCTCTGTTTTCATAAGAATCATAAAGTTATCAAACGTTTGCCCGCCTCCTCTTCTCTATTATCATTATCATACAATATATACATTATCATATTTATTTTAAACAACGGTCACTGTCAGTTGCCTGTCTGGTGCCAGAATCCACCACAGCACGCACGCACTTAAGTCTTTTCACAACAAGTACAAAATATGACTGTCATTGTCTATGTAGGTGTGAATGATTTGAGAAGTACCTCCCTGGACTATATGAAGAGAGACGTGATTGAGTTCTCAGTATGTGTCCTAGGTAGGTATGACTCTAGCCCTAAGCAACATCCTACCTTCACCAAGAATGTTACCACAATACCAACAAAAAATAATTGACTTCAACAATTGGCTTACTTTCTGGTGTCATTCCAAGGGGATGTCTGCCTGGATGACATGGTTGACGGACCTTATTGCTTTGCCAGAGATGACCTCCACTTGTCAGAACTGGGATTCCGGATCCTGGCCAAGGCTCTTGCCTCCCCCATTGTTCCTTTTTTAGGCAAGGTCCCAAAGACAAATCTTCCAACATAAAAGATCTATCAAAAAGCAAAGCTAGAAGCCTTAACCTGAAAATGCACTGACTGAAGGCTCTCCTTGCACCGGAAGATGCCAATGTCTGTGTGGTCACAGAAACTTGGTTCAGGGCTGCAGAGAGCATCCCTGCCTTACCAGGCTATACCTTATTCCACACATTCCAACCCCAAAATGAGGTCGGGAAGACTAAGGGTAGTGGAGTCTCTATCTTCATTAAGGACAGGTACACCTCCAGACTGGTCTGCCAGCATGATGCACTGGAACTATTCCAGGTGCAATTGACAGTTGGCAAGACACCCATCCAATTTACAGCCAGCTATAGACCCCCCCCCCTCCATGACTCAGAACACCCAACTCCTCTTACCTGGATCTTCTTGAATCCATCAAGGTACCACCTAACATCCTGATCCATGATGACTTCAACTACCCCACCATAGACTGGGTGAACTATTCCTGCACTAATGTACTCACTCAACAATTCCTTGACTTCATCAATTCTAATGCACTAGACCAGCTTGTCTCATCCTCCACAAGGGGAGATAACATTGTGGACTTGGTTCTCACCAACATGGGCAACCGCTGCACCATTCCCATAGTATGTTCTTCCTTGGTGAGATGAGCTCATCGGACTGTCTCATTCAAAGCTTCTATCCCACTCACCCACCGGCCCAGCAGTAATCAAGCTAAAAATCTTCTCAAAAGCTGACTACAACCTCCTAAGGGAGGGTATCTGTAATTTCACACCACCGACCCCCTTAGAGGATACAGACAACTATGCTGAACAGTACGCCAATGCAGTATACAAGCACCTGTACAATTACATGGACTCAGCCATACCCAACCAAACTAAAAACCTGCTCCTCAAGGAAATGTATACCTGTTTGGTGAACATCCTCTATCAACAGGCATTACAACAAAAGGAAGATACTGTTGTCCAAGGGTAAAAAGGAACAAATTCCAAATTTGAAAAACTCCCTCCTTAGCCTCAACAAGCAAATTAGATCACTAGTAAAAACCTCCAAAACCAATTATGAATCAAAACTAACCTCCAAAACAAAGGGGGACTACAAAGCCTTCTTCAGTTACATCAGGAACCTCCATGTCTAAGCCCAGGTTTGTTCTGAATTAGTACTTAACAGTATCACTTACACTGATCGTGTTGACTTAGCCAACTAGCTAGCAGATAGGTTCAGTGCAAACCTAACTCCCCTGTCCACCCCCAAAGGCCCTTTCAACATCCCTAGTACTTGTCCTGCAGCTCATGTCTCTGTAGATTAAGTGTTAAAGGCCCTATACAAGGCAAACAACTCAGCTACCATGGAACCTGATAGTATCCCAGGCCGTATTCTGCACCATCCCCAGCAAGAACTGGCTTCACCATTGAGCACCCTATTCAACCACAGCCTAAGTACAGGCTTCATTCCAGCAGAGTGGAGAACTGCCCTTGCACAAAGGTGGCGCTACTACTGACCCTGCAAACTATCGCCCCATCAGCTTGACAAGTCTGATCTGTAAAGCCATGGAGCATATTATTATGGATCTCATAAACAAGGATATAGGCAATCTCCAAGCACTTGACCCCACCCAGTTTGGATTCATCAAGGACAGATCTTGCCTGTTGAACCTAGTTGACTTCATTGAGACTGTCACCAAGGCCCTGGATGAGGGAAAGTCAATACATGCAGCTTACCTTGACTTGGCCTAGGCCTTTGACACAATCCCCCACTCTGGCATCATTGAAAAGCTAACACAACTTGGCGTAAATCCCTATCTCATCAAGTTAGTGGCCAACTGGCTCACTGACAGTACCCTCAAGGTCAAAATAGGCACCTCCACCTCCGATAGCAGACCTGTCACTAGTGGAGTTCACCAGGGATCTGTCCTGGAACACCTACTGTTTAGCATCTACATCTCAGAGGTCCAGGCTAAGAAAAAAGACTTGTGGCTGACCAAGTTTGTGGACGACTGTAAGTTGGATGCTGTCATTGACTCCCCAAATGATGTTAACATACTGCAAGAGGGTCTCACAGCAACTAATGCCTGGTTCCAAAGTCATGGCCTTAAGCAAAATAGAAAAAAAAGTCATCATACCATTCAGAAGAAACATGGCCCCTACTGATTACCACATCAACAGTAAACCCCTAAACACACAGCGTGTGGTGAGAGACCTGGGTACTCAGGTTGAGAGCAATCTCACATTTGACCATCATATAGTGGCAGTGGTCAGAAAAGCCTTTTACTTGGTTCATCTCCTAAGTAAAGGGATTGCATCCATAAAAAAGGAGGTTATTACCTCTCTATATGCTTCCATCATTAGACCTATAATTGAGAATAACTCCTTGCTTGGTATGTACCTCATCAAACATCTGCACCAACTGTAAAGGCAACAGAAGTACCTCACAAAGTGAATCCATGGCCTCCGACACTTGTCCTATGTGGACAGGCTCAAATCACTATCACTGTACTCAGTATCGTACAGATTGCCCAGAGGTGATCTGTGTCTCGCCTACAAGGCAATCTTGGACCTTGCCATACTAGAGATGCTCCATATCCATAAGTCTAACTCCTTGTGCATTAGCCACTCGAAAGGCCTGAATCTAATATGTGAAATCAACAAAACCTGCTGGAGAATAGACTTCCCATACACATCAAACGAAGTACCTTGCTGACCCTTGTCAAGCGCAACCTTGATGAGTGGATGGGAAAACCACAAATTCGTACCAGGAGTTCCACCTGTGTCCCTCATTGATGAGGATCACCGGTGCTGACTGAGGGTGTTTTTTGGGGATAAACTCTTGGCTAGACTTGTAAGGGCCCCAGGGCCATTAACCTAACCTTCTATGATCCTACGACTTCTGAAATATTCATTAAGCATTAGTGCAATTTCCCCAAAAATCTATCAGATGTGTAAAGTCAGTAAAATATGATCTGTTTTCCATTTGACATCTTTTCCTTCTAAATATTTTTCTTTCTCACATTTTACTTCATAATGTTTGTACTGGAAAATTTTACAAAGATAAATGCTGTACAAGTCTGCTCATTCCCTCATCTGCTTAAAATGTCCCATTCTTCTTCATATTCCTTTATTTCTTTACACATCAGAGTGTCCCCAACAACTGCATAATAAAATGTTTCCATAATATATTTGTACTATACTTTTCTCCCTACTTCCAAATTCTCAGCTTGAATTTTCCACTGAAAAAAATATTGTGATTAAACAGACATTACTGTTTTTCATGTTTTTCCTTTTTCTCTGCAAAATTTTTTTTATAGTCTTTATACGTCATGTATATCAATTCCACGATTAAGCTACCTTTCTTAACACAAATCTTTTTTCAATACATAATATACTAGAGTGATGTTAAATGCACCCCTGGGTGCAACATAGCCGACTTATTTTCTTTTTATTGAAGTGATCTCATTTTTCATTGGGGTTAATTTACACCTTACTCTAAATTTAAATACTTGTATAATCTGTAGTAATTCTTTTTGTATTACTCCTGGCAAAACGCATACAATTCATAAAAAATTAATTCTAGTCAATGTCCCATTTATTAAATACACTTTCTTAATGGATGATATTTGGAATATTTTCAATATCTTAATGAAGCATTTTATCTTAACTTTTACATACCAGATTTTTACTCACTACTGTTTACGGTATGTTTTTCCAGATGCAGATATTTCCTGCTTTGTTAACCTGCATTCCTCCTAACCCTATACACTTACTTCTGTTTAACTATTGACCAAATTTTCCATATGCTTCTTGATTTGTGTACTTCCCTTATCCATCTGCTGCCCTTTCCAGTTAATACTAAATCATCAGCACACACTAATGTAATTGGTAAGCCTATCCCTTCAAACAGTTCTCTACTTCCTGTTTACATTTCCTTTTACATTTTTTCTATAATAGCATTCAACATTAAGCAAAAAATTAAACAGCTGATAGGCCGTCCTTGCATCAAACCTTTCCCTGTTTTTACCTTCTCCCCGAAGCAATCATTCATCAAAATCTGAATTTCACAATTATCATATTGTATAGGACCCATGTGTTCTCTTCTGTTTTTAGTTTAGTTCCCTCATGATTCAGCATGAACCAGCAATGTGAGTAGCAAAGACATAAGAGTATAAATATCCATTAATAAGTATGCTGGCTAGCATATTATGATATGATTATTAATGAGTGTGTTTTTAATAATCCTGTATTAATTAATAAATCAGAGATTTGCATTTAAAAGGGGAAGCAGACATGCTTCAGAGAGGCATGCATTAGACAATCCCTGGATTCATTAACGCGGTAGCATTGTCGCCTCATAGCAAGACGTTGTCCTGTTCTATTCTCAGCTAGAGCATCTTCTGTGTGGAGGCGTACGTGAATGGGGCGTGCCTTCATTGAAGGTTGTGCGTCAGGGCTGATAACCCGGTATGTAAAAATCCACTACCAATCATTAGCGGACCGGAGTTCCGCTGTGGCGACCCCTAACCGGGAAAAGCCGAAAGACACAAACAAACAAACCAATAGCAGATGCATACCCTGTGATAGAGAGTGTTAGTGTTGAAAATGAGACTCAGTCGCACAAGTGGACAGAAATGATAACATATAACCAAACAGAACTTTCAAATCTAATCCAAGCTTATAAGCAGAAGCCAGGAGAAATAGTTTTAACTGGGTTTTGCTGGGTTTGGGACTCTGGAAGTGCAACTGAATGGGGAGGAGATGCACAGATGTACTTGCTGGGTGCTTCACCCACATTTAAAGCAGATTGCTAATGTATTAGATCAACATAGTCTGACAGTTGAAAATGATGGGGTAAAGACCACAGGCAAAACGGCTTTTGGAGACTGTGTCCCATTGCGGTTCACAACTGTGATAGTTCCCTGAGGCATAAGTATCTTTAAAGGAAAAGTCCTAGAAACCACAGATAGACCTTCAGTGTAGCTCTGCTCTGTCAACACAGTCAAAGCTGTACTTCAGTGTAAACTTATGAAGGAACTGATTTATACTGTAAACATTGACTAATGTCAGCACCCTGGAGGGCAGGCTAGAACATCAGAGACAACGCAAAGACTGTTGCAAGTGGACATAACTGAACCTGCTGTGAGTCTGTTTGATGGTAATGTGCCAGAGAAAAAAGACTGACTGACTGTGGTAAATAGTTGTGGATTATGGTGGACTGAACAATGTTACTTCAATGTTTGATGTTGCTGTTTCAGATATCGTTGTTGTCATGGAAAAATTACCTTAAGTTGCTGAATTGTATCACCTGATCCTTGACCTGGCACATGCCATTTTTTCACCACTCTGATAGCTGGGGAGCAAAAAGATGAATTTGCATTCATTTGAGATGGCAGGCAATGTACTTTCCAAGTGTTACCTTAAAGGTATTTGCACAGACTCATACTGGGTCACTGGCAAGAAACTTAAGAAATTGCAAGTAACTAAAGTGACTGTATTTCATCACATGAAAGACATCATGAAGAAAACAACCTGATGTGTACATTGATTTAAATATTGTAATTTCTTCTGGAGAGCACAGATTGATTCATTCTTCATGATTTCTTCCAAGACCATGCTGACGTGAAATATAAGTAAAATTATGGATATCACTCCTACTTGATATGAGTGTATGATAGAAACCCAAAAAATGTATTATAAATCCTGGAAAACTACTGCTGCATTAAATAAAAGCCCATCAGACCTAGAAGCTGACACATCTTCATGAAGTGCCTCCTACAGACCGTATTTTGATTGGAAAAAATTACACCATTGAGACTGTTTTGCCAGCTATCATTTTATATGCCATGGGCAATGAATCAACTGTATTTGATGGACTGGGACATCTGTAATGCCATGGATAACAAATCAGCTCCAAGTTCAGGTTACAGTGGGTAAGACCCCCATTCAAGTCATAGCCAGTTATAGATCCCCCTCCATGGGTCATGAGTCGCACGAAGCCTACTTGACCAAACGGGAGACATTCCAAATATTACCAAATATTCTGGTTGGGGGGATTTCAATTATCCCACCATCAGCTGGGAAACTTACACTAGCCCAAACCCACTAACACAAAAGTTCCTTGACTTTGTTAACTCAAATGCCCTGGAACAGATTGTTCATACCCCAACAAGAGGAACAATCATACTAGATTTGGTCCTCACTAACATTTCAAACGGATGCAGTACTGCAACTGTCAGACCCTCATTAGTTAAATCTGACTACAAATCAGTCACCTTCGAGCTGACATTAACACAAGAACTCACAAAGGGCAAAATCAGACTCTTCAGCAAGGCAAACTATACCCTCCTAGGTGAAAGTATAAATGCATTCTGAGCCCCTCACCCAGCTGGAAGTGGTAACTCCTCTGAAGCTTACACTAAAGACCTGTGCAATCACTTGCATAAATGTATAGACTTGGCTGTATCTAAAAGAATTAAAGAAAAACCAAACTGAAGCATAAACGAAAAAACCACCAACTGCAGGAGCTGGGATGCAAGCAAGTTTATTCTGGTACCGCGGCTAAAAGGAGCCTTCAAAGGAATAGCCACTCACATTTTGCTGCATCTTTTATAATGAAATCAATAATGACAATCAATCAATTAAATAATTAAATACATCAGAAAGTTTAAAGAGACCATACATTAATAAAACACTTGTGAAGACATACTGAACAATAGGATTCAACATATTAAATGCATATTATAGAAAATTACATATGTATTATACCAAATACATTTCTGAAAATGCATAGAACACCTTCAAATAGTAAGGTTCATTTTGTCGTAAATTGTTTTTGAAAGTGTATTTTGAAGCAAAGGACTCTCGTAATGCTGTGGATTTAGCAAATACTGAGAATGTTAATAATGATGAAGCTATTAATAGCTGTAATGTTTCTAATGATCTTTCCTGTTCATATGATTCTTTGCTGGATCTTTCAATATATGATTATGATTCAGAAAGCACTGCATTAGTGGATATGGGTGTGTCTGATTCTGATTCTGCTGTAGTTGATTGGGACTCTGGGCGTTTCTTCACAGGGTATGGTAAACTTGAGGTACCTATTCTACCCACTCATAGTTCTTTTTGTCCACCTAAGAATTCTTTTATTTTTAGGCTGTAAAATCCCTTACTTCATAGTTGCTAACTTTGAAGTAAAGGATTTTACAGCCTAATTTATTTGCTTCAGTGGTGTATTTTTAGTGCTCTTTGTTTCGAGTGTGTTGCTAATATAAACCAATCTATTATCTTGCCCATATTCTTCCCCAGATTTTCTAACAAAGGTGAATGCATGCTACAATTACTAGATGTTCACAGACAATTACCTTTTATCTACATGCTGTGGTGGTGCAGCGGTTAGTGTTGTCACCTCACAGTAAGAGGTTCTCTGGTTCGATTCTCAGCTGGAGTGCTTTCTGTGCTGAGTCTGCATGTCCTCCCTGTAGTTGAGTGAGTTTTAAAGACATGCAGGTAGGTGTGTTTGTGTTTATGTATGTGCCTTCTGTGAAGGTCGGGTGCCGAGCTGGCAAACTGACACCATAAAAATACACTGCCAGTCAATCTGCTGACCGGTGATCTGCTGTGGCGACCCCTAACTGGGAAAAGCCAGAAGACATTGCTTTTACAGAACGGAAAATTTCAGGAAGTCTGAAAAGTTATTTGTCTCTTTTTCAGACATGAAACTAGGAAAACCTGTTACCAAAATTACTCTAGCCAGATGGATTACAGATCGTATTTCTTATATATACACCAAATTAGATGTTGCCATGTCAAAACCTCTAAGAGCTCACTCCACTAGAGCCATGGCTACTTCATTAGTCCTTCAGTCTAGAGCCTTCATGGATGACATTTGTGCAGCAGCAATTTGGGCTACCACCCATACATTTGTTAATCATTACAAATTGGATATGGTCTCCAGGGGCAGGGCATCATTTGGCTCAATGGTGCTCAGGAATATCTTTCCTTGAGTCCACCTGGGGAATTAGGTAGCTTGGGACTCTGTCCCATAAGTTGAGGATAGAATGAAAATTTACAACATCAGATAAAGAAGTTATGTATTTACCATAACATTCCATTGGTGTTGTCCATTTTCATCCTTCCTCAACTCCCCTCCCACAAACCCACTGCCTTATGAAATTCTGGATGAGTGAGGGGTTTTGTGAGTATGACACTTCCTTAGTATGAAGCTCCAGATATAGTCTCCTCTCTGTGACTAAACTGTGTCTTTCTGCTTTTCTTAGCAAACAGGATCTGCATTAATTGGGGTTGGTGCACTGTGGGTAAGGGAGTAGCTCGAGAATTTTCTGGTTACCACGAGCGTTTGCAATGGCCAAGTAGGATCTGAGGGATCAGATTCATACTCATAAGTTGGGGAAGAATGAAAATGGACAACACAAATGGAATGTCATGCTAAGTGCATAACTTCCTTTTAATAATTATGAATGATCTCCATGGAGCATCGTCACTATGTTTTCCAGAAGCAGTCACAAATCTCACTACTAACTGAATGATTCAAGTGTGATATCTAGAAAAGTTTTATTCACTACGGTTCATAGACTGAATTTAACACTTTTCAGAGTTTAAGGGCTTAACTAAAGTATCCCACAAAATGTACAAATTGTTATATTACTTATACACACACACACACACACACACACACACACACACACGCACGCACAGTGAGACACACACAATACACACAGTGAGACACGCACGCAATACACACAGTGAGACACAAAGACACGCACATACACACAGTGAGACACAGACACATGCATACACACAATGAGACACACACACACACACACACTCTTACACACACACACACACACACACACACACACACACACACACACACACACACACACACACACACACACACACATTCCGATTCACAAAGAGCATTACTTAATTCCTTCTGCTCTCTGTGCAGGTTAAACTGACTCCAGTTCTCCATGCACAGACTGGCATCATTGAAAGGCATAGGTCTGTAGCACAGAAATATGGTGCATACTTAATGCTTTTGGAACTGTTCCCTGCCTTACACTTGCATTAATTTGGGTGTGTATAAATCCCAATCTGCACAAGTGCTGTAACCCAGAAGAATACCAGACCACTACTACTGAGTATCACGATTTCATGTGTTTCTGAGAGCATCACTGCCTAGGGTGCACAGAGGCAATCCTAAGCAGCAAGACATTCTATAAATCAGGGCAGTCTTGAAAAGTATGAATGGCAGCTTGCAGTATTTTTGCATATTTGGCAAATGTCTATGAGTATCTATCAACAGGTCTATCGTGTAAGATTATAGGGATACAACAATTCACTTAGATATGGTTATAACAATTTATAATAAAAAAAATTCTTTAATAAACAAACATAAAGTCAGCATAATTTCTTACATTTTTGACATTGTATTGCATTGGTTTGGACATGTGCTGAGTAGGGATGCCTGGTCTATTGGGAGAATTTGGACATGTGCTGAGTAGGGATGCTGGGTCTATTGGGAGAAGGATGCTAAGGATGGAGCTGCCAGGTAAGAGGAAAAGAGGAAGGCCTAAGGAAAGATATATTGATGTGGTGAGAGAGGACATGCAGGTGGTTGGTGTGACAGAGCCAGATGCAGAAAACAGGAAGAAATGGAAACAGAAGATCCACTGTGGTGACCTCTAATGGGAGCAGCTGAAAAAAAAAAGAACCATTTAGAGGCAAAGGCCTCCAGAAAAAAAACTGCTATTTTAAATTTTTGTAGCAATTATCCTTTCTAACAAAATGTTATTTGGAGCATGCCTTCTGAACATGATTTATGCAAAATCCTTTCAAGGTACAACAAGTATTTTCTCATTGAGCCTCAGGCATCAACAGCTGTAGCTCGCCACTGCTGCTTAGGGCCCAAAGAATCAAGGAACCTTTGGCAACCCATCTTCTTTATCAAATTTATTTGGATCCAGGAGTTTCTGATAACTGCCAACATATCTCATTTGCCATTTACAGATAAAGTTATCAAGAAAGTTACTTAAGCACAATTTGAATTTCATTGTAAGTATTATGATCTTTTTGATCCATTTAAGACTGTATTTGTGCTTTCTTGATTTTTCTGGAGCATTCGACATGGATAACCATGGAGTCCTGCAAGATCTGCGTCAATATTACTATAGCCTCACTGCTGCTGTCTTTGATTGGTTCATCACCTATCTTCATAAACTTTCTCATAGGGTACTGTTTGGGGTGGTAATGCTACTCCTAATTCTTCCTATGCTTTGAGAGTGTGGGATTCCACTGAATACTAAATTGAAGCCATTCTTATTTGCTAGATATTTGCTGCCCTTAGCAGATCTGATTCCATAGATAGGTCTATGCATACATCTCTAGTATCCAGAATTTTGCAGAATGCCCCTGATTTTGGCAGACACTTTTGCCCTGTCCATCATAAAATGTTTCATTTTCTAATAAATCACCGAGTATTACAGTCGGTCATTAATGTCAGACATTAGAGTTTCAGAGTTTTTCTTATTGTTTAGAAATTTCATGTTAATGCAAAAACTGTTCTGTTAAGTGAATTAGAGTTGTTGCGTCTTTCGAATTTCCCGGTTAGGGGACGCCACAGCGGAACTCCGGTCCGCTAATGATTGGCAGTAGATTTTTACGTGCCGAGTTGCCAGCTCTGACACACAACCTTCAAAGAAGGTACGCCCTTTCACGCATGTCTCCACACAGAAGATGCTCTAGCTGAGAATCAAACAGGACAGCGTCTTACTGTGAGGCGACAACGCTACCGCAGCACCTTAGAGTAATATTTAAAAATCATCCCTAATTTTGGGATTTGTCCCCCCATTATATTTGACTTTGTTTAGAACTCTTGAGAAAGGAAATTGAGAGATGTTAGTCTGTGTTATCACTGTTAAGCACATGATCCACAGTTTTACATCTGCAACCCTTAGGAAATTTATGGCACTCATCAATTCTGTGTGGATGATCCAAACACTCTTAAGGTTTGGCTCAGAAGTAATCTGTTGAGACTCAACACATCCAAGACTGAGGCTCTGGCTGTTCATTCCACTGTTAGAAATTCTACAGAACCTCTTTCCTCTTGCTCTAGGGTGTGTAATGTTTGCACAATTCTAGATGTTTAGTCAATATTATGGGACCAAATGTCAGGTGTGGTCAAGTCCCCTTGGTATCATTCATTCAAATTATGCACCTGATTTCACCAGAAGACCTTTCTGTGATAGTTCATCCTTTGACTTCAATGCACCACAGCTATTGAGGTGTTCCTTACTGTGGGTTGCAAACAGCAAATTTGATTGTTTGCATCTGGTAAATAATTCTACTGCATAGTTACTCATGTTTACCTCTCATTGCTGTTATATTATTCACGTGCTCTGGAGTCTACACTGACTACTTGTATATCAAACTGTGGTCAATATTTTTATACTAGTACTTGTGTCTCTACACAGCATGAGCTCATGTTAACCACAAAGAGTTTTTTGATCTGAAAAGATTTGTTGTCACTCCATCAGCCTGTGCCAATCTTTTCACTTTCCTTCCTTGTAGCTAAGCTAACAGTAATTCAAAAGGTGTGCTTCAATCATTACGTGTACTTAAGTAGTTTAGGGAGTTCCCAAATCTGGCTAGCATTAGAAGTTCTCCATAATCATACCATTCTGACAAAGCTTTATTAGATTTTTTTTTTTTTTTACAACTTTAGAATCCTCACTTGCAAAATATGTTCCTTGTTTTAATATTTTGTTTTATTCACCAATTTTATATTGTTGTTTTATTCCACTGTGAATAGCTTTTAAAAAAAACACAATTATAAATCTGGATCGTGAACCTGTATTTCGTACTCTTTTGTCTATTTATTCCTTTTCCAGTTTTCTCTTCCTTTTTTCTGTGTATTCCATTCATTACATGCAGAAAAACTTCCTTCAGTTTCTGTTTAATAAACTACTTTTCTGACCATATCCACCTCTTGCATTTTGTGTGACTTCATTTATTACTGCTTGAGAATTATTCTGCTGTTTTGGAATTCTATGGTTTATTTATGAAAACATTTTCCCTGATTAAAAACTCTGGAATGAAAGCATATGTTTTTTTTTCCTTCCAAACCACTAGATGTCAACATTACTACATGCAAGAATCAGTCTCAGCATTTCCAGTATGCTGAACTGAAACATCTTTCGCAATTTGTTTTGTTAACCTGATTCCGCACACCCACTCACACTAACCCTCTAAATGTTCATCATATTGATCACTGCTATAGTAGCTTTACCTATAACTATAAATAGCTATAACAGCTGGCCAGCTTCCAAACTATCAAGGCATTTTCCACCCCTCTAGAACCATTAGTCAGCTTGTGCTGAGATGACAAAAATGACAAGTTTGGGCCGCAGCCCTTCAGAGCATTCTTGCTGTTGAAGAGACCACTCCTTTGTGGGCTTTCGAGGATCGACAGCCAACTTGTGTTGCTCTTCCTTTGCTGGGCTAATAAGTTCCCTTTGGGGGAAAAAAAACTTCCACATTAAAAATGTTACAGTATTGTTCTATTGTACTTTCCTGTTTAGGAAAGTTAATTTTAAGCTAGGAGTATGTGTTGTAACAGACTGTCACGATATTTAATTGTTCTTTTAAACTGGAGTGCACATTTTCCTTTCAGTTTAAAAGTTTTTAAAGTAGTTTAAAAGCATTTTTTTCTATGTAGAAATAATTGTGTTGTGTTGTTTTACTTTTTGGAGCTGGCAAAGTGTTTTAAAGTGAATTTTACTGTTGTTTTTTACCAGCTTATGCTACTTATTTTTCATGAGAAAGAGCCACCATTTTCAGCTTGACCATGGAACAATCTACTAGTCCAATAGACAGCTCCTGCAGCCACAAAAAGAAAAAAAAGTTAAGCAAACAGCATTTGTTATCACAACAGGTTAGCAATTTGCCTCAGTCACAGGTTGATGACTCTGGTGTGGCCAAAGCTGGCTTTGCGTACCACTCATCTGTTTCCTCAAATCGCGCTGGTGTAGCACCTACAGCCACTATTGACCAGGGCTAGCCAGGTCCTCTGTGGCTGTTGGGGTCCCCTCAGTAAGCAAGGGAGAGCCACTGTTGTTGGTCCTGGTAGAAGGAACAGGGAAGTCTTCCTTGTTTGGTTAAGAATGTTCTGCCCATTCCTGCGGAAGCTAATGCTACCATTAATAGCACTGTTGCCCCGATTTTTCCTGTCAAAGAGAAACAGAAAACTAAACATGTATCTGCTCCTCCTCAAATTTCCTTAGGCAAGAGTAGTTTACTGAGTCTGTCTTACAGTTTAATTCAGGCCTATTGATCCTTCTTATAATATGGTTCCTGTTAAAAGAAAGGTGAGTGCTTCTCAGGACAGGAAGATGAAGTGAAAGATACAGGGTTTTATCCCCAGTTTTCTTATTCAGACTCAGAGGACAGCTCAGTGTCTGATTCTCCCTGTGGGGGTTTCTGTTTTGAGGAAGTTTGCCTGGCTGTGTTCTCCGAACCTCTCAGGTGATACGAAAATGAGATTTTAAATTCCCCTTTGGCTAGAGATTGAGTTTTTGGTTCCTCCACTGCAGAGTTCATCAAAAGGTGTGATGAAATGGGTAAGCTGATACAAGGAATCTCTTAAGATTTTTCAGCCCACCTTTTCAAATTTTCTAAGAGACTCTCTAACCCTTTATCTTGTTTCAGTAAAATAAATAAATAAACAGTCTCACCAAAATGCAGGTAAACAGAAATATAACAAAAAATGGCAGGGGGGTTCCAAAAAGAATTCAAGAACAGTCCAACAAATCAGAATGACTGTTTAAGGGACCCCACCCTGCCAGTCCCTTTCCCTTCCAGAAAATCTGAATCTCCACTATTCTTTTTGACAACAGACAATTTCAGACAAATGGGTTCTAAAGATCATTCATCAAGGTTTTAGATGATAGTGGGAGAAAATCCCTCTTTTCCAATGGGTAATTCCTCAACCACCAGACTAAGACTCCTCTATTTCCCCTGTCCTGCAACACATTCTGTTTCATAGAGTGATAAACCCAGTTCCTCCTTCCCAGACCGATAAAAGTATTTATTCAAGGATGCTTGTACTGCCAAAGAAAAAAAGAAAGAAAAAGCCTGGAGATCATTTCTGGATCTTTCTTTTGTAAACCTGTTTGTGATAGTGCCCAAGTTCAAATGCAAACTTTACAACCTGTTACTTCTTCTTCATTTAAGTTTTGTGAAAACACTAGATTTAGAAGATATTTATTGTCACAACCCTATTCATCCAGACTTCAGGAGTTTCTTAAGGTTTTGTGTGTCTGGATCACATTATCAGTTCTCTGCATTACTCTTTGGACTATCCACTGCACCAACAGTGTTAACAAAGTGCCTAGCTCCAGTTATAGCTCATTGCAGTCTATAGTATCTACATTTCCTATATTTAGATGACTTGTTATAATACAGAGCCTTTTACAAAGTGTCAGGAATCTCTCACTTAGATGAGAGATCTGCTGCACAAACTGGAAATCAAATGAGAAATGGCTGCTAGTCCTGAAAATTAAGATTTTTTTTTTCTCTCAAGTTGAAAGATATGTTTAGACAAATATATGCCAAAGATGGTGTTATACAGAAGCGTAGCTAGGGTGGGATGAAAGGGTCAGCAGTCTTGTGTACAATGTTGTAGGGGGTGTGATAGGCAGCTTTTTTTTTTTTAATTTATTTATGTATTTTCTAGCTCTTGTGTAGAGTGCATCAGGACAAGGATGGGCTTTAGGATCTGGTTCCCCTCTAGTGCTGAGGAGCACCAGATCAAATGGACTTTTTTTTTCTCTCATGATGCCGCGAGTGTTAGAATCTGGCACTCCTCTATTGTTGATGAGTGTTTAATCAAAGTGACCTTTTCTTTTTGCTCTCACGTTGATGTCATGAGAGTACACTAGACTGAGGGGCAACACCAGCTGCCACAAGATTCAGTAGTGCCTCTGGTGTTCTGTTCAGCAACGAGTCTGATGAGCTATGAGTAAAAGAGAGTTAAAGCTTCTTTGGCTTTATATAAGCATACCTCTCAACTGTTCAGATTTTTGCCTCATATTTTTAGTTTGTTCCTCATAAAATATGTGATTTTCTGGCAAGTCATTGAGGGTTGCAGTCATTAAAGAATGACAGAGGTTTGAATTTCAGACTTCATGTCCTTTCAGAAATTAATTTGAATGCAAACTCTTTTATTCTAGCAACTTTCTAAGATTATAAGACCGATATTTAAAATATGTGCCTGATTTTGGGCCTTTGTCCCTCACCATTATTTTTAGCTCTGTCAAGAAGTCTTGTGCTAAGAGGTGTGAGGAGAAGATGCCTTTGGAAATCCAATGAGCCAAGTACAATTCTTTCTGAACTACTGAAGAGATGTGATGGTCACAAGATAAGAAATTATTTACAAGAGTGCCAGATTTCCTTTGACAGCATCTGACTGGAGTGGTGTGTCACCTGTATGGTATTTAAAAGCGTTTTGTATACCATTTTTTTTTTATATATTTAATATGAGACCTTTCTCCTTGCACCAAGTGTTAACATGGTGAGTCAGCAGAAGATCAGGTAACATGACCTAATTTACAGTTGTCTGTAAACTTCGAGAACTAGGAGTGTTGGCCTGAAGGTTTGAGAAACAAATGCAAGATAGGAAAGGGCCCA
Organism: Protopterus annectens; assembly: GCF_019279795.1. NCBI lineage: Eukaryota > Metazoa > Chordata > Ceratodontiformes > Protopteridae > Protopterus > Protopterus annectens. The sequence continues at coordinate 382,324,804 of NC_056741.1, forward strand.
ACACAAAGGCCTATAGTGCATCAATACTAACATTGTTATTCTCAGTAGTGACACCTGTGACTTTAACCACATGGTTTTTGTCAGACAATGAATTTGTCATCTATCACACAATGTAAGGATTTATATTCAGATTTTTAAGCCTCTCAATAATAATTGCATGAAGAATACTGTCAAAGGCTTTGGCCAGGCCACATATGCCATATGTACTGTGCAATTATTGTCCATTGCTTTGGTGACTTTTTCAAAGAAATCAGTGAGATTAAAGAGACAGGACCTTCCGTTGACAAAGCCAACATTGATGAGGGTCTAATGTTAAGAGACTTTTAATGTCCAGATTAAAGAGATATGAGATAATACATTCCGTAACTTTGCATATGCGGCTAGTGAAACTAATGAATCAATATTTACCAGGGTCCATGGTTGGGCTGCCCATATGTAATGGTATTACAGTGGCTGCTTTCCAGGTTTCAGGAAGTGGAGAGGCTTAGATAAAAGAGGATAATTAGAGCTCAGCTGCACCATATTTTGTACCAATAATCAGGCAACTTAATACATTATCAGGGCCCATCTTGAGGTGTTCTTAGTTTTTGAGAAGGCAGAGAGAGCTTGTTATATAGTAATTAATGATGGTGACTGGAACCGTGAAATCTGTGGAATAGCTATAACTGTAAGTTGAGTAAAATTTACACTAAATTTGTCAGCAAGGATTTTAGCTATTTCCTCTTGGGTCAGAGTAGGCAGTATTATTGTGGATTAGCTTTGAACATTGTTGAGCTCTAGCTTGTAACTTCTTGACATAGTTGAAGAAAGATTTGTAGTTATTTTCAGATTTATTTGGTGCAGATAGGGACTGTCTTATGTTGTTGTTCTTCTTTCGGCTTTTCCTGGTTAAGGGTCGCCACAGCGGAACGCCGGTCCACTAATGACTGGCAGTAGATTTTTATGGTGCTGAGGTGCCAGCCCAATGCCCAACCTTCAATGAAGGCACGCCCATTCACACATCTCTTTCGAATGCCACTCGACCGTGGGGAGGACATGCAGACTCCACACAGAAGGCATTCCAGCCGAGAATCGAATGGGGGAACCTCTTGCTGTGAGGCGACAATGCTACCGCTGCACCATCGTGGCTTAGATAGGGACTGTCTTAGCAATGCAATTATTTAAGTAGATGCAGAAGTCAGAGGCATAGGCAGCAGCTTTAGCAATGGGATCAAATATTACACTGCAGTTTATTTAGGTCATCAAGTAACTGAAGACAGTTTGCTTTTGAGAAATCCATAAACACAGATCGAGCTACAAAGGATGTACCACCAGTTGTGATGATCTCAGGTATTGCAAGCTATGCCAGGAGAAGTAGGGCAGTGGATGTGTAACATATGCCAGCATAGCTAACTGGAGTTTTATAAAGAATTATATGTCATTTGTATATCAAACTGTTTTGTACAGAGGCTTGTGTTGAAAATGTATTTGTGAAGTTGTTTGTGTTAATAAAATCTACCAACAGTGGGTCCTGGTGAACAGAAAATAAATACACCTGTATGTCAGACTGTATGGTAACTGTTGAAATTAATATATTGTAACAGAGGATCTCAGTTCAGCTAACTTTGGTAAGCAGTCTGAAATTAAATTACCTGGTTTAGGCCATAAAGATTGTATCTTACAGTTGTGATTCCAGCCAGAGACAAAATATCTGTGAAACCCAGAACTAGGAATCATACTGTATTGTCCTTAGGGGTTAACTAATTGCTAACCTGGAAGGGTGTAAGTTGTTGAAATGGTTTTAAAGCTTCCAGATGCTATAACTCATCTTAGCAAAGCTCTATGTGTGTGTATATGGTGACACATATGTCCAGATTCTGTTTCATTTTCTAGTAAAGGGGGTAGTGTGTGTGTGACTCAGACATTAGGTGACTAGATGTATGTGATGTCATTCTGTAATCCAGAACTGAAATTATATTTAGAAATTAGTGGGAAATGTCATTTAGTTCTGAGCAGTCTGTTATTGGAACTGACAAGACCACTCACCCACTTTATTTTGCCTTGCTGTAGTAAGTGGACTAGAGGACAGTAATTCTTTAAACTAGTCAGGAAAATAACAGTGAGATTAGTTAAGTATGTTTTTTCTGTATCTGTGTGAACCTTTCCATCTGTATTATTTTTAATAGTTCCTGTGAATGAAACTCTGGTGTTTATTGTAAATAGATATTTAGTATTTTCATGTTCTTTTATTATTTATTATTAAATATATTTAAACTTTTCACTGTGGCTGGTCTTTTAGAGAATATTTTAACCTTTGAGAATACATATATTTATTTGGTGACACTGTGGTCACTCCTGAAAGGCTTGCTGTTTGGTCAACATTACCACTGGTAGTAGTCGTATTAATTTCACTTAGTATAACTGGTGCCCTTGTAAGACCCTTAATGTAGCTGACTGGTGGTAGTGAATCTACCTTATAGTCTGGGCAGAGGGGGGAATAGCTAGTAGATCTGTGCCAGCCTTTTGCAGGTGTGTGTGTGTGTGTGTGTGTGTGTGTGTGTGTGTGTGTGTGTGTGTGTGTGTGTGTGTCTGTCTGTCTGTTTGAAAATCAAATCTTAAAAAGTATGTGGGTCAGCTACTTGGAATAGGGACACAGAACACTGGTTTCTGCAGAGAGAGAAAGGTGGAGACTTATTTGGGGCCTAGAGAGAAAGTCTAGCTCCAGGACTGGAGTGTGCTCTCTGTGTGCTCTTAATGGAAATTGTGCTTGGTGCAGAGAGCTGCATTTGAAAATACTGTGTGTATATATTTTTGTTCCAAGCAAACGTCCCTCACTGGTGTCAGTGGTGAGGATTGAGGGTCCTTGATTACTGGCCCAGAAAAGGAATGTTGCACCAGTTTTAAAGGAAAAGGTCACTGACTTATGGTCTGATTTAATAAGGGAAGATGCTACATATATAGATGTGCAAGAGATAGATATATTTGTGAGGACAAGATTAAGGTTAAGTGTGCCCCTAGTAAGATGGTTAACTAATAGTAAAAGAGAGTTAGCATTTATAATATCAATGAAGTGCTGGGCCTACCTACCATTGATAGTATAGGTCAGCCAGTTTATAAACATTATTTTGCTGGTAGAGACATTCACTGCATAACAGGTCCAAGTATATGATCACCAAGTTAAATAATTATAATTTAGGTATATTTTACAGAAAAGATAAGGGCTACATAAAGTGTAAAACAGCTGCCTTTTTCATGGGACCTTTGACTGAAGATGGTTGCAGTGGCAAAACTGTAAGAGGAGATGTTGGTTTTATATTTAATGGTTGTTATAGGAAATGCTTCTGTTTGTCAGCTAGCCCTAAGCACTTTACAATTACAACTGAGCTTGAAATGAATAACCTAATTAACTAAATTATGCTGTATTGTCAGAAACACTTGCATAAATAAATAATTTAAATATCCCATAAGCACAGTAGTTACAAGACATTAATGTTAAGGGTTTGCCAGTTGAAAATTAGCGTACAGCCCAAGGACATAAGGCAAGCAGGTATTCATACCTGCATATCTTCTGCATGCCTGTACCTGCCTGAAAAGTGCATTGGATTATTAGTGCAAGTTAGTCTTGCATGATTACAGAGCATATTGGATACCTTGCTGTCTAGAAACCAGATTTTCTATCTGCAAGATCTAATGCAAAGTTATTTGGGAAAGTAAAGCTTCCCCACAAAACCTGCAAAGCAGTTACCATAGCAATTACTTTCCAGGTGCACTACAGTTTCATATGCAGAAACAGAACCCAGTTGCCCTGGAGAGTAAGATTGCATAAAAATTCAGTGAAATATTTGAAGATATTGACATGAGCTAACACAAAAAAATGGACACGCCCAGCAAATAGCTGTACTAAATCACCAAAGCAATCAGGCTGGCTGCAAACACAAGAACAACCAAAAACACACATATAAAGTTTTATTGTTTAAGCACTTGCATCTCCTGCAGCAGAGATTTCATCAGAATAACAAAATCCACTGACAATCCCTCTTAAATAAAACTAAAACCAACCCTATTGGTAGAAAAAATTGCCAATCCAGTCTTAAAGTGACACAGTAAGATAAGGTAGGTTACACAGGGTAACAGCAAAATAAAATGAGTTAAAATACACAAAAAAAAGTACCCACAAAACCTGCAAAGCAGTTACTACAGTAATTACTTTCCGGGTGCACTACAGTTTCATATGCATAAACAGAACCCAGTTCCCCAGGAGAGTAAGATTGCATAATAATTCAGTGAGATATTTGAAGATATTGACATGAGATAGATTGCTCAGACCTGTATTCTGCAAACAATTATTGTCTACCAGGGAAGAGTAAGGATCCTATCTCTAGCCCTAGCAAACAACAAACAAACACCAGAAAAGAGAACATAAAAGGTTTAGGAGAAAAACAGTGCTAAAATGGGCACCAGAGATTACTTTTTTTTTTACTCTTTGTTCTCAGCGTCTTTTGATCATCAGCTCCCTCCATGGCCAATCAACCTATCATTCCCCATCACTAAGATGACGGTCAACTAGGAGGAACTTCAGTTATCAACCAGATGTAATTAGAAGTGACATCTATAGATGTAGTTGAGGGTTCTTCTGTCCACAGGACACTTTTCTCCTTCTACCTCTGCAACAGTTTTGCATATGAAATCTGATATTTTAAAATTGAATTTCAGTTTCTTTATTTGATAAAAACTGTGGACTGATATCTTATTTTCTAGTGAAGCATATCCTCATAGCATTATTGTGACTGTTACTATCCAGTCTTGTGAAGAGAAAATCTATTTGTCCTCAGCTGTCATAATGTCATGTTGAATAGCTTATTAAAATAATAATCAGTAACTGAGGTCTGCCCCTAATGACTGCATGCAGGGATGTATACAGCACACCATGAGGTGGTTGTGAAATGGTGCTATGAACGCTAGTAAACAGCAAACACACAATAACAAGCCAACTACCAGTAATCTGGAAAATTACTCCAAACCATACTGCCTGATTATTCACCTGCCCAAATAGATTTCAAATTAGGCAATTTAATAATAAGAAAAGACAGAGTTCTGATGAAGTCCACTGATGGATTCCATTTGGATGAAAGTGATTAACGGCAAAAATATTTTATTTTTTTTGTGACACCATACTTTTCATTTTGGTTCTGGCAACAGTGTTACGGCTCAGCTAGTGTGGTGTTGAGATTTTTAGTCTTTCTTTACAGGGGTCCAGATGGTGTTTTTTTTCCTTTATTTATAGGAAAAGTTGAGTGGTTTCCAAGCTAAAGCGTCTCACTACACTCCTAAATGCCAAAGACCAAAAAGGGAACTTTGCACTTCAGCAGGACTGGCAGTACATTATTAGCTGGGCTGGAACATAAAAATCTATTTACCTACTGAAAAATAGAAAATAGAACCCTAAAATCTTAACGGCAGTGAATAAGCCAGTAATGCAGTAAGGTATTGTGTTTGGCCAAAAAAAAACAAGATAGTCTGATTAAAGAAAACTAAAAAACCTCTAACAAACAATATTGCATGCATTGCACTGGGAAGCATATCAAACCTATGTCCACATTGTTGACATAAAAGTGATCCCCTTGTAAGAAGTAGACAATTCATGCTCCCTCAACTGCCACTCCAGAAACCATGACCAGCATAATCAAACCTTAGGGCCTTCACCTTGTCCATGCTATCTGAATCTTCTGTTAAGCTAATCTAAACTGATCTTTACTTATCCTAATCAGTAATAGACTATTCTACATAATGATACTGTAACTAGATCATGTTATACCCCTATGCTACAAGTTCCCAAACTATTTTTAAACAAATATCAAGAAACCCACAAGATAAATTAATGTAGAGTTTAAACACAAAGAACTCCTTGTTGACACATGCCACTTTGAAGGTTACCTACAGAGTTCTTTACTTCAACCATAACTCCTTGTCTATGAAATTGGACAGATAAACATGAGATGTGTCCTGCTGTGCTTCTCACCTGACTTGCCATAGAAGAGGAATGGGCAAGAAGAGCAAGTGTTTTTGTAAGAATATACGCTACCCCCCAAGTGCTTAAACCAACTGTATCATATATTACCTTCCAATTACATAAAGCATATTCATATTATGACATATTATATAACAAATGACTAGTAAATAAATAATATGTATAATGCATTTCTGGAAAGTAGCTAGGTCTTAGTTGCTTGAAAATGTTAAAAATGGGTTAAGGAAACAGATAGCAGCACTTTCTGATTAGATCTACGTGTGCTTTGTAATAGGTATTTGTTGTTACTAAAGAGCTAGAGTGCAGACACATTTTTGTTTTCTTTTCTTTTGTTTTTTTTTTTTTTGTTTTGTTTTTTATGGTAGCTACCTTAATCTGTTTCCCCTGTGAATGAGACATCATTCAAAAAACAGGTTCTCCTTCACAACTAATTAAGAACACAACACCTCTAACAATCCCCCCCACCATACACACTGAAAAAAAATGTCCACTTATTTATACACACCAACTTTGGACTCATACAACAGTAAAAGGAGAAACTCCCCCGTGCAGTACAAAGTGGCCTTGTGCAAATGGAGGACCAGCACTACTTACAAATCAGTGATATATCCGATTAACTGTTCTCTCTCCTGTTTGTAATCTGTCCTGCTCTTCACATTCCTTTTCAATAACAGGGCCTACATTGTGGTACTCTCTTCCTCCATATTTCTCAAATATTACCACCTTCCTCACCTTTTAAAGAGCGTCCCCATGATTATATATACCTACCACGTGTCTAATTTTGAACAAAAGCCGAGGGTTGACCTATTCCAGTCTTTTCTTTGCTTTCACTTTTCACCAGATTCCTACCATATTAGGGTTTCTGATTCTCTTACCTTTCTCTACGTTCATAACGTCTTCTAGAATTTGTTCTTAAATATAGACATAATTGTAAAGGCTCTAATTATTAATTATTTTTATTTCAATACATATATATATATATATATATATATATATATATATATATATATATATATATAAATTATTAGCCCCCATTGTACTTGTAAGATCCATAACTGAGTCACAAAATCACAAAGAAAGTGAAAGGCAAATATGAAAATACTGCTATACTTTTAAATAATTTTTTACAGGAACAAACCATCCTGCACCCTCCAAATTAGGAGACTACCCCCACACACACACACACACCCCTGCTTCTTATATGTACCAGTTCTGAAAGTGCTGTTCTTCATAGAAAGGGAAAAACCTTGTGACATAATAATCTTTGATTTAACACAAATGCTCTCCACATTTGCATATTCAGCCTAATTGTTTCAAGACTCACAGTTACAAGTTTTAAAAATTAAATATATATATATATATATATATATATATATATATATATATATATATATATATATATTAAGAGTGCAATTAAATACATACACTTCTATATTTTGTTTATAATTATCAGAATTTGTTGAATTTATTTATGCTTATATTAATATTTGTTGACCACTTTAGTTCCTCAAAGCCTTTAGACTCAGTCTGTTTTCAAGGGAGATTCAGTTTGGCATTCACACCGAATAAGTAAAATCTGGCCACAGCACTGGGAGTATTCAATGACTGCCATAGGATCTTTTGCATCTCATTGTCTTATGTCTGTGTATTTTTGATTGTACTGTGTTGGTGGCTGGTAATGGGCCCTTAAGGCCTAGTCCACATATCTCAACAAGTAAATAAATAATACATGCAAATAAACAAGTAAATTTTCTGTTGGACCTAATGGATAGAAAATACAATTTTAAGGGAGAATAACATGCATCAGAAGAAAACACTGTCACTGAAATACTTCCGTTTTTTCCAGCATGCAACCATCTCTACCTATGTTATTTAGGTAAAGGATACACGCAGCAGAATATTCTGTGTAAGATATTATAATTTGCTATTTTATCATTTTCAAAGAATGACAAATGGCTCTCTACAGTGTATATGATTTCAGTAAATTGGATGTCAACAAATTATCCGATATCCTATTTAGAGTCAAAGAATAAAGTAAGTTTTAAAGGAAATTGCTGCTTTAACCATTAAACATTTTTTTTTTAATTTTGTTCTTACAACTGGACAGCATAGAACAATTTGATAATGTGCAAATTAGTGATACGGTGAATGATTCCGACTTCCCTAACTTCATCACATTTTGGTTTTCTTTTTTCTTAAATCTACATAATAATTGTATATAAAATATTAATGATATTAGAGCTTATTGGTTTCTATGCAAATGGTTTTCTCAGTTCATGAACATTTTATGAGTTGTAGTTCGAATAAATGATAGGGTTGCCAGAAACATGGGTCTTGTGAGTCATAACTTTTCAAAGTAAGTTTTTTTTCTTTATTTATTTTTTATCTGAACGTTTTCCCTGCTACCTGTATTAGGTATGTAAAACATCTGACACTGTACAAAGAAACCTGTCTATCTACAGCACCTGCTTATGCTAGATCACCTTTGGATTTGTTATATTAGCAAAGTACATTTTGATGGAGGTCCATAGACAATTTTGAAATTGCTTCTTCTGTTGGGAAAGGCTTTTCAAACTGCACTGATGATGACGACAGTGCATTTTATAAAGAAACATATACAGCTGTGGAAAAACAATTACTTTGAACCACTGCTAAAATAATTTACTTGAAGAAGTATCTTTATTGCCATTCCACTGGCATGGTATTAGGATGCCAACTATACTTATGGGGACCTTGTTCAGCTAATTGCCAAACTACAAAAGTGCTGGCCACAGAATAAGCTGGTTTAGTTGCTAAGAGCCTACCACTAAGGACCCATCAGAGGAGGCTCCAAGAATCACCAAATAGCTCTCTCACACATTAAGTGACCAGGCACTGGTCTGTATTACAGGATTATTCATAGAAATGAGCAGAGCTCTTAGCTCAAAGGCAGTGGGCAGCAGCATAATGACATTTATTTATTTTATTTACATTTGTAAATCAGCATAAAATCCTGAACTCAAAGAATGTTTTTCAGGTTCAGCCTAGGGCTATACACCAACAGATACAGACAGCTATATACTGTACTTAGTATGTTAATACTGTGTTGTTTATTAATTGAACTATGTTTGTGGAGCTTTTCTCCCTGGGCTCTTTTGAAAACGGGATTCATGCCCATTCGGACTTTCCTGGTAAACAAATGTCAAATAAATAAATAAAAGCATTCCATCATGGAAATTAAATAGTACTCATTCAAAAATACAATTGTAATATGAAAAGAAACTTACTACATACAGTCCTTAACAGTGAGCTAATATAGATGGGTAGAGTTTAAATGTAAGGGTGTACATGTGGTAGAGAAGGCTGCAATTTATTTATTTATACTCTATTTTTATCTCCCCGCCAGTGTCCATTAGCTACTCCCAGTGCATCTCCTATGAAAGATTCACATTACTGGGAGAAGCCTACCTGTCACCTGTAGACTTTTTCTAACCACACTTGGTATACTGGGGAAAAGTCATACTGCTATTGAGAGAATATTTTTCCCTTATACTCTCCTTTCCCCTGTATGCTCATGGATAAACATTTATTTTTAATGTTTGATTTTTCTGTCCCCTATCAACCTCAGGCTTTCACCAGCCCACTTATCTGTTTCTGTAACCTATTAATTTCCCTCCCTACCGTTGACCACCTGATACTCATATACACCTCTATGAGCTGTGCTGCTACTCTCCACATGAACATTATCTGACTTTGGACCTATTTGTAGTGTTCAGTGGAAGTTGAAACAATTGAATACCTATGTATCAATGCATCATGTTAACGGGAATCATTTATCTCACAGATGATTACTGAGTCAAAGACTGTTTTAGACCAGCAGGCCAAATATGTATTCAAAAAAACATATGGAAGTTTTTCTTACCTCATACAGAGTGTTTTCTTTCTACATCAACCTACTTATTGCTACTATTTCACCTAATTCTGTGATTAACAAACCTTCTTGGAAGACATGTCAGATATGAAGGTCAAAAGGTTTGGTGAAACACTCTGTTTATCAGCAGTAACACCACCTGTTCTCTGTGTGGCATAAAGGGATAAAGCCCTACTATATTCCATGAATTATGAATAGAGGCTGTAGTGCAGACTGGGAGGGTAGGCATACCCATCTCCTTGAGAATAGGGATGGTGTTCACTGCCCAGCTGATGTCTTTGCTGTAATAACAGAGCTGCAGGTGGAAAGTGTGGCTCCTCATGATGAAGGGAACAGGTGGAGGGAAGATGCAGACGTGTCCACCTAAGCCAGTGATTGTAACCCTTGTCAGTGCAGTTGTAGGCCACATAAAGCTAATATTGATTTGACTACTTTATACTTTGCAGGACAATTAGTATGAATTAACCAAGCAAAAAAAATCACATTATGAAATATGTATTTCTGCTAGATAAGTGGTATGAATATCCATGTGTGCTTCATGCCCTTTGATTCCATTTCTTATGGCAAGTTCTGCTACCACAAGCTATAATCAGTCTATTACATGCATAATGAAGGCACAGTTATGAGAGGAAACAGAAGTGCTGAAGCCGATTGCAGTTGCAAGGCAGTTTTATAGTTTTGCAGATGGAAATGGTAAAACATTCTTATTATAATGCTGTTTTCAAATAAATATGAAAAACATTGTATTTACATTTCAGATCAGTAACTATTATTAGTGCATGCAGAAAATCAACAGTAGTCACCAGACACTTTCTTGTCTTGTTCAGTCGTAAGTACTTCATTCAACATTTTCCATCAATACAGGGAAAATGATCTTCTCACAGATAAAGAGTCTTGAAAATGAACAATTTTGAGCTGTTATCTCTCTATTTTTGAAGCCAGCACAGGAGAACTTTGTTTGGGTTCTTCTAAAAGAAACAGAATAGGTCAAATTTACTGTGCAGACAACTTATCATACTTAAATATTTAACAAACCATTTTATAATGGTGAAAGTAATTTGACATTAACGAACATCATAACAAAAATCTTGCTAGGCGTTAAACTGTGTTGTGTAGTGTGCCATACAATGTCAACAGTTATGCAAGTCACATTCTGTCAATTGCATCATCAGAAAGTGTAGCTGAACCAGAAATTTTAAACTGCATAAATTAATGGCCAATCATGATACATATCCCAGGGAGGCAAAGCTGTAATCATAGAGTTATAACTTATAAAGCAATATCCACAAATATGCACAAACACACCATTTGCCCTATAAACGAAAACTCTTAAAAGTTTATTTCAGATGATAGAATAGATTGAATTTGTGTGATCTAATAGGAAACAGGATGATCTGTTCACACTCCAGGTAGAAGATGGCTGTTAACAAAATCTAAGTAGGTAGCCCATTTTGTCTACATTTGCTGTATCTAATAACACTACTAGCTAGATTAGCTGTATTTATTTTCATTTATATATGCACTTGTTTGGTAACCCTACAAGATTATACAAATAAAATCAAGATGTTAGATGAGTTAGGGGGAGAAGGGGCTTCAGTGGGTAATCATCACCATATGAAGAGAAGGCCATATCTGAACTGACTGGACAATAAGCACTGTAGTGCCAACGGACAACAACAAAGGGGACATTCACAACTATGGGCAGTACAGAAGTATCAGACTCCTGTCACACTGCATGAAATTGCAAGACAGGGTGATTAATAAATGAATATCCAAATTAGTAGAAAGTAAAATGGGAGATGAGCAGCTCAAATCAGATCAGGATGCAACACAACCAACATGATGTTTGCAGTGAGCAGATAGTGGAGAAGAAGCTGGAGATGAGGAAAGAGTCTAACAAGACATTCTTGGAGAGGGCACTGTCCCAGAAAAGCTGGTTTGGGCAGTCTTGTTTAGAGTCCTATCTCTGAACCTTCTACTGTTCATACTAGTGCACATGCATTAGTAAAAGGTTAGAAGGAACAGCTTGACAAAGTTTCTGAATGAAGACAATGTGGCATTTCAAACATGGCACAGCGGAGACTTCAGCAAATGACAGTGACTGCAATGCAAAACTGGTGGCACATGAGATGAAGCTGAGTACAGAGAATATAGCTATCATGGCAGTAAATGGTGGAAATCTGAAAAAAAAAGAAACTGAAAATTGAGATAGAAGGGAAAATGGTGGAATAGGTTAACAGTTTCAAGTATCTGAGAGGGTTGATTGAGCAGGATGGAAGTCTAAATGAGAAGGTCACAACAAGAATCAGAGGTGCTTTAGCCTATGTGGAATAGAGTATCAGTGGCAGCGTGTAGTAGAAGAATTCCAAAGAAGATTAAGATTAAGGTGTACAAAACAGTGATGTAATTAGTGTTTCTGTATGGCACAGAATCCTGTACATTAAAGGCAGAGCAGTTAAATAAGCCTGGGGTGATGGAGATGAAGTACCTGAGACAGGTGGTAAAATGCACACTGTGGGACAGATGAAAAAATGATTATATCATAGCAGAAGCCAAAGTCATTCCAATTGCAAAGCAAGTTAGACAGAACAAATTTTAGTGGTCCAGTCATTTGTATAGAAAAGCAGAAGACAATTTGGTTAAGGAGATTTGGGAGAGACAGAGAGAAGGCTAAAGATATATGGATTGCATGAGAGAAGACCTACAACACGCAGACATGACTGTCACAGAAGGTAGAAAAGTGGCATTGAATAAAGAGAGGTGGGAACAGTTGACACAACACCCCAACCCCATGTAGAAAATAGAAAAAAGGGGTTGATCATGATGATGATGGTGGCTGGTAATTCTGCAAGTTCACTGGTGCAATTAGACTTTTCTTAGTCATGATCAGGGTAGTATTTATGCTAAAGTGCACCTCATATTATACAACATAAGGATCAAGGCTACAATGTGTTAATGAGCTGCTCCGTCTAGTCCAGGGTTTGATTCCCAAAGCCTCCATTTGCCTATTGTGTCACACTGAGCAAGTCACTTAACCAAAAAGTGCTCTAGGACAGTTCAGAAATAGGGCTAGGCTCCACAGTGGTCTCCTGGGCCATTTGCTTAGTAACTACTTATAAACCTGCTGAATCTTGCAGATCAGTGCAAGGGGTGAACCCAATTACAAATGCAATAATGTAAGGGATCAGCACTTATAAAGCATGGCTTAGAGTAATGTAGTTGTATTGAGAATGTGCATATCAGCATCTGACATGTTTTGGAGAGATTGGTAGACAGAAGATCTGGGAAGTTTGCCTATTGAATTTCAGTAGATTGTGCCTGAAGTCCTTGGAGGAAAAGAAGTATAAGAGTGAAAGGGGATAATATATAGCAAGCCTGAGGCTGCAGCACCACAGAGTATTCCACCTTCTCCAAGGAACTATGATCTTGGAGTTAGTATAAATAACTAGCAGGGGCATGGGGTATAGCTCCCCATGTTAGGGAGTGCAGTGAGCTGAAGCCTTCTAAAGAAGATACATTAATTGTGACCGTGAATTTAAGGTATTTGCTGTACTTTCATTGAATCACAGTTTATTCTTTCAGAGTTGCAGGACCCACAGTCTTTGGATGTTTAGACACGTGATAGGTAGTCATCTCGAAAGCAGCATGCTGTACATTACATGGAATCTTATCTGTGAAAACATCACATTATGCATCATATGGAATCTTTTAGTAATGAAGACAGCATGCAGTGCAGCTTATGGACTCATGGATGTGAAACCTGCATGCTGTACATCGTATGGAGTCTTGGCTCTGAAAGCAGCATTCTGTGCATCATATGGAATCTTGTTTGTTAAAGCAGAATTCTGTGCAATCATTTGGAATCTTGGCTGTGAAAGCATTATGCTGTCCATCATATGGAATTGTGGCTATGAAAGCAGCATGCTGTGCAATCATTTGAAATATTGGCTGTTAAACCCACATGGTGTGCATCATATGGAATTGTGGCTATGAAAGCATCATATTGTGCATCATACAGAATCTTGGCTATGAAAGCAGCATGCTGTATATCATCTAGAATTTTGGTTGTAAAAGCAGCACACTGTGCATCATATGGAATCTTTGCAATGAAAGCAGCACACTATGTATCGTATGGAATCTTAGCTGTGAAAGCAGCACGCTATGTATCGTATGGAATCTTAGCTGTGAAAGCAGCATGCTATGTATCGTATGGAATCATAGCTGTGAAAGCAGCATGCTATGTATCGTATGGAATCTTAGCTGTGAAAGCAACATGCTGTTGAATCATTTGGAATATTGGCCAAGAAAACAGCATAATGTGCATCATATGGAATCTTGGCTGTGAAAACAACATGCTGTGCATCACATGGTGCATCATATGCAGTCATGGCTAAGAAAGCATCATGGTGTACATCATATAGAATCTTGGCTGCGAAAGTCACATGCTGTGTATAATATCGCAATAACCGATGAGTGGGTGTAGTATATTGAAGCTTATATTATTATTATATTATATTATATTATATTATATTTATATTATATTATATTATTATAATATTATATTATTATTATTATTATTATATTATATTGAAGAAAGTCCTTACTTTTTTTAAATAATGCCTTTGTTTAACAGCTCCATGGTGTTCTTCCATGTTGTTTCTGTATTCTGCTGCTTTGTTGATGTACTGAGCATGCATATGGAAAGCAAGCAATGGAGAAAGGAAGATCTCCGTTGCTTTCTTTTTTTGAAAAAAAAAAACTGTCAGATCTGGACAGTTTAGCAGTACAAGAGAGACAGAGCAAAAATACAAGGAAAATCAGGCACATTTCTTTAGTTTTGCATAATGTACCTGATTTTTTTGTGTATTTTCTCTGCTCTCCATGCATACCTCTCGACCTATTAGTTCAAGAAAACTGAAAAGCCTTAGCATATATAAAAAGAGGAAAGTCTGGGTGCCCAGACTTTTTTTTTTTGGTATATGCTCGATTTACAACCAGCATGCACATTTTTGAATGTTAATGAGCTACCATTATATAATATGGAATATTGTCTGTGAAATCCGCATACTGTACATCATAAAGAATATTAGCTGTGAAAGCAACATGCTGTACATCATAAAGAATCTTGACTGTGAAAGCCACATGCTGTGCATCACATGGTGCATCATACAAGGGGATGCTGAAAAGTTCTAAGCCCAGCCAACTTTCTAAATTGTGAGCGTTATTTTGTCTCTGTAGCTAAAAAGAGGGTTATTTCATCTTGTAAAGTGCCAGTTTGCAGAATCATAACACTATGTTTTGACATTGTTTCAGATCATTGATTGAACCATGGGAATGAAAAAGTGTGGAATTTTCAAGTATGGAACTCCGAGCTGTCATGAAGTTCTTCTTCCTGCAGAAGAAAACTCCAAAGGAAATCCATGAATGGATGATGTAAACACCAAGTGACAAGTGTCTTTCTTACTCAACTGTGAAGAAGTGGCATGCAAACTTTCAGTGTGGCGATTTCGAGACCGAAGATTCAGCAAGGTCTGGGAGGCCTCAAACGGTATCAGCTCCTGAAATTGTTGACCATGTCCATGACCTGATTTTGGCAGATCTGCGAATATCAGCTAAAACAATTGCTGAGACACTACAGATATCCATGGAACATATTGGGTTTATAATCCATGAGCAGCTGGGTATGCAGAAGCTGTCAGCCAAGTGAATGCCCAAATGTTCGAATGTCAACAAAAAAAGATGTCGAGTGGACACTTCAAAGTTGATTTTGCTGCATTTTCATCAACCTGTTGCCAACTGTTTGGAATGACTAGTTACTGTTGATGGAACATGGTTACACCACTCTGATTCTGAGAAAAAACAACAGTCCATGCCATGGCGGTGCTCAGGTTCACCATGGCCAAAGAAGTTCAAGACCCAAAAGTCAGTAGAAAGGGTCATGGCCACAGTGTTTTGGGATCAGGAAGGTATTGTAAAGACACAAGTAAAACCAGCTGCAAAACATGAACTCAAAAGAGAAAACTTGCAGAGAAAACCAGTTTAATAAAAAGCAGAGCTTTCGGGCGTAACCCTTCTTCAATACTAATACATTCAAACATTAAACTCTAGAAGCTTAAATACAGGTCTAAAATCACATGACCAGCAGCCAAATGAAATCATGTGACAGAAAACAAATTAAAAATTAAAGACATATACATATAAATATATTAAAAGATGTGTAGATACACAGTATAAAATATTTACTTTACAATATTACGTAGCTTAACTAACACAGGTTTTAAACTGACAGTGCTGTTTAAACCAGGATGAGTGTCAGCAGCTAATCTCAATATCCATTCAAATTCTTTGAGCTCAAGGCGGTTGTTGACATCACCACCTCTTTCATTTGGACATAGAGCATCAATCACTCTAAACTTAAATGTATGTGTTTCACCACAAGTTTTAATATGTTTACATAGTGCATTATTGTCACAATTTCTCCTAATTTCAGAATTATGGTCTATAACACGTTCCTTAAGCTTACGTATTGTTTTGCCATGTAAAATGAACTGCATGAGATGCAGGTAGCCAAATAAACCACAAAAGTGGTGTTACAAGTAGCTGTAATTTTAAAATTAAATACTTGTCCATTGGCAGGATGAGTGAAGATATCACTACCATTCCTAAGATGTAAGCACAGGCAACACAGTTAAAACATGGAAAAGTACCAGTTTTAGCAGCCAATTGTGTATAACAGGGTCTATAAAATCTTTATAACAGAGTAAACTTTTAATCGTCCTCATATTTTTATATGTAAAATGTGGCTTGGTGCCCAATATAGTTTTTAGTTCATCCAATGCCATCAGAATGGGCCAGTTCCTGTTAATAATTTGTCTAATTGAACTTGACCTACCATTAAAAGTTGTGACGTACCTTATTTCATGTTGAGTAATGGTGTTATTACACTGACTATCTGTGAGGCTTGACCTATCTTCCTAAAAAGTTGGTATAAGTGATGTCTGCCTAGCTTCCATTACATCAGAGTTAAGCTTGGATAAGAAATTCATATCATATCCACTAGAAAAAGTCCTCTACCATATTATCAAGTTGTGAAACAAATGTAGTATTATCAGTAGTTAGTCTACTTGCTCTAATAAATTGAGATTTTGCTACACCTTTAAAGACATGTGGCGCGTGCATACTACTGTAATGCGTATATCTTCCATTACTAACATCCTTTCTATAAATACTAGTGTTTAATATGCCATCATTCAATTGCAGTTTGACATCTAAAAAACATATACTGCTGTCAGACACATCCATTTTAAATTTCAAAAAATTAGTACTAGAATTTAAATAATCAATGAAAATATTCAAATCATCCAAAGTACCATTCCATATTAGTAGACAATCGTCTACAAATCGCTGATAGAAACTAATGTTACTAAGAAATAGATTTTGTGCATTAAACAAATAATTGCATTCCCATTGGTAAAGCACTAAATTAGCGTAAGTATTTGCTACGGATGTGCCCATAGCTATGCCTGTTAACTGAAGAAATAAGGTATTATTAAACATAAACACATTGTTCCTCAGAACTACATCCATAAGGCAACAGATATTGCTAATGAGCCTATGGTCAGGACTAGGTTGAGAAGACAAAAATTCTCTAAGTAGTTCTATTCCCACATCATTGGGGATAACTCTGAAAAGGGACATGATACCATAGTGCTATGGGCACATCCGTAGCAAATACTTACGCTAATTTAGTGCTTTACCAATGGGAATGCAATTATTTGTTTAATGCACAAAATCTATTTCTTAGTAACATTAGTTTCTATCAGCGATTTGTAGACGATTGTCTACTAATATGGAATGGTACTTTGGATGATTTGAACATTTTCATTGATTATTTAAATTCTAGTACTAACTTTTTGAAATTTAAAATGGATGTGTCTGACAGCAGTATATGTTTTTTAGATGTCAAACTCCAATTGAATGATGGCATATTAAACACTAGTATTTATAGAAAGGATGTTAGTAATGGAAGATATACGCATTACAGTAGTATACACGCGCCACATGTCTTTAAAGGTGTAGCAAAATCTCAATTTATTAGAGCAAGTAGACTAACTACTGATAATACTATATTTGTTTCACAACTTGATAATATGGTAGAGGACTTTTTTTCTAGTGGATATGATATGAATTTATTATCCAAGCTTAAATCTGATGTAATGGAAGCTAGGCAGACATCACTTATACCAACTTTTGGAAGATAGGTCAAGCCTCACAGATAGTCAGTGTAATAACACCATTACTCAACATGAAATAAGGTACGTCACAACTTTTAATGGTAGGTCAAGTTCAATTAGACAAATTATTAACAGGAACTGGCCCATTCTGATGGCATTGGATGAACTAAAAACTGTATTGGGCACCAAGCCACATTTTACATATAAAAATATGAGGACGATTAAAAGTTTACTCTGTTATAAAGATTTTTATAGACCCTGTTATACACAATTGGCTGCTAAAACTGGTACTTTTCCATGTTTTAACTGTGTTGCCTGTGCTTACATCTTAGGGATGGTAGTGATATCTTCACTCATCCTGCCAATGGACAAGTATTTAATTTTAAAATTACAGCTACTTGTAACACCACTTTTGTGGTTTATTTGGCTACCTGCATCTCATGCAGTTCATTTTACGTGGGAAAAACAATACGTAAGCTTAAGGAACGTGTTATAGACCATAATTCTGAAATTAGGAGAAACTGTGACAATAATGCACTATGTAAACATATTAAAACTTGTGGTGAAACACATACATTTAAGTTTAGAGTGATTGATGCTCTATGTCCAAATGAAAGAGGTGGTGATGTCAACAACCGCCTTGAGCTCAAAGAATTTGAATGGATATTGAGATTAGCTGCTGACACTCATCCTGGTTTAAACAGCACTGTCAGTTTAAAACCTGTGTTAGTTAAGCTACGTAATATTGTAAAGTAAATATTTTATACTGTGTATCTACACATCTTTTAATATATTTATATGTATATGTCTTTAATTTTTAATTTGTTTTCTGTCACATGATTTCATTTGGCTGCTGGTCATGTGATTTTAGACCTGTATTTAAGCTTCTAGAGTTTAGTGTTTGAATGTATTAGTATTGAAGAAGGGTTACGCCCGAAAGCTCTGCTTTTTATTAAACTGGTTTTCTCTGCAAGGTATTGTAAAGACTGACCGTCTTCCAAGGAGC
Source organism: Protopterus annectens (assembly GCF_019279795.1). Classification (NCBI taxonomy): domain Eukaryota; kingdom Metazoa; phylum Chordata; order Ceratodontiformes; family Protopteridae; genus Protopterus; species Protopterus annectens. Next base: position 382,343,961 of record NC_056741.1, read on the forward strand.
CAAACACCTAATGCAGAATACTGGTATAACTTCTGCGCTGATTAAAGGAAGCATTGAAAGAAAAAAAGGTGAGGCATTCTCCTTTTGATAAACAATGCACCTGTTCACAAGACTGGCAAAATGATGGACATTTTGATAAAATTGGGGTTTGAGTACATAGACCATCCACCCTACTCACTAGATCCTGCTCCATCTGACTATTTACTGTTTTCAAACCTTAAAAAGAGTTTGAAAGGGCAGCAATTTTCAAGTGATTCAGAGTTGAGAGATGCACTTATCTAGCCAAACTGGAAGTAAAGCTCTCTCCGATCAAGACTGAACTTGACAGTCAAGAGGAGAAGGTAAACACTTGCACCACACCACACTCATCACATAGTCTCACTAAATCTACACCACCAAAATCCACACATAGAAACACAAAAACATTCATGGAGGCTCTCAATAATAATCTGCTCAAGCAACAGAGACCTCCAAAGCAGAAATGCAAGCAACCTCCACCCCCCCCAACACAACCCAAATGACACATAGCCCACAGACTCAGTGTGCCACTCAGTCACAGCCAATAAGGCAAAACAACATACCCAACACACTAGTCATAGGCGACTCTATAGTCAGGCGCACTGGTGTCCCACTCACCAGGCTAAACAAGGAGAAGGTTACTGTCAGCTGCCTGTCAGGTGGCAGGATCCGCCATATAACCCACGCACTCAGGTCACTCCACAACAAGTACAAATATGACTCTGTCATTGTCCATGTTGGTGTGAACAACCTGAGACGTACCTCCCTGGACTACATGAAAAGAGACATGGAAGAGCTCTCCGATCCTGTAGCCCAGGCAGGTGTGACCCTAGCCCTGAGTAGCATTCTGCCATCACCCAGAATGATGCTGCAGTAAAAGGACAAAACAATTGACTTCAACAATTGGCTAAGCTTCTGGTGCCATTCTAAAGGGATCCAGTATCTGTCTGCCTGGGATGACATGGTCGACAGACCACGATGCTTTGCCAGAGATGGCCTGCACCTGTCACCCCTGGGATTCTGGATACTGGCTAAGGTTCTTGCCGCCCCTATAGTGCCTTTTTTAGGCAAGGTTCAAATGACAAATTCACCACCATAACAGGAACAGGCAAGCAAAAACTGAGGGTGATGCTACTCAATGATAGAAGTCTAAATCTCAAAATGCACTCACTTGAGGCACTCCTTAAAATGGAGAACATTGATATCTGTGCAATGACTAAGACCTGGTTCAAGGCTCCAGAGAGCACCCCTGCACTACCAGGCTATAACTTATACCACACTTTTTGGCCATTTAATCTGAACTGCAACACCAAAGGCGGAGGTGTGTCTGTATTCATTAAGGATATCCACACTTCCAGGCTAGTTGCTCAGCATAATGCAGCTGAGGTTATCCAAGTGCAACTAACTCTGGGCAAAACTGCAATCCAAATTGTAGCTTGCAACAGATCACCCACCTTTCTCCCGGATTCCCACTCCTCTTTTCTTGATGTACTGGAAAAATATTAGTGTTCAAACAAACACCCTAATAATGGGCGATTTCAACTACCCCACCATTAACTGGGAAAACTACTCATGTACCAACTCCTTTGCTCAACGCTTTCTGGAATTCATAAACTCCAATGCCCTGGATCAACTTATCCACACCCCCACCAGGGGCAACAGTATCCTAGATCTAGTCATTACCAATATGAGTGACTGGTGTTCCACACCTGAAGTCAACGCCTCATTGGTCCGATCTGACCATAAGCTAGTTACCCTAGAAATCCACATCCTGCCTCCACCCCCCCATTAAGGAAACCATGGTAAAAAAATTATCCAAAGCCAGCTTCATGCTTAAGACAGAAGTGGTGAACTTCATGACACCCATGCAGATGGACAATATAGTTACGACTACTGAATCCTACACAATTGCACTTTATAAGCACTTACATGAGTGCATGGATCGTGCTATCCCAATCAGAACCAAGATGCTATCCTCCAAAAAAAGGAAGCCAATCTGGTGGTCCCCTGCCATAAACAAACTTTACAACAGAAGGAAGAAACTCTTGCAAAAGAGAGTAAAATCCCACGAGTGGAGGAGCTCCCTGGTCAGCCTCAGTAAGAAGCTGCGATCCCTGATGAAATCCTCCAAAGCTAGTTAGGAAAACAAAATCACCACTGATTCTAAAGACAACCACAAAGCATTCTATAGCTATGTCAAGAATCTCAATGGCAACACTCAGATCTGCTCTGAGTTACTGCACAATGGCACTAAATATACAGACCCAACTGATATTGCCAACATCCTGGCAGATAGGTTCAGTACTAACTTTACCCCCCTCTCACCCCCTAAAGAGCCCATCTCTATACCAGAAGAATGCAAAGTTCCTGTAATCACGGCTGCTCAGGTAAAAACCACACTCTTCAAAGCCAAGAAAACAGCATCCATGGGACCAGACAACATTCCAGGCTGCGTTCTACATGAACTACAGAACGAACTGGCACCCCACCTAAGTACTATGTTCAATCATAGCCTCACCTCAGGCTTTTTGCCTGCTGAATGGCGCACAGCAATGGTTATCCCACTCCACAAGGGGGGGAGCCACCATGGACCCCGGGAACTACTGCCCCATTAGCCTGATGAGCCTGGTCTGCAAGGCCATGGAACGTATCATCATGGAACTTATAAACAAAGACATTGGTAATCTCCAAACTCTGGATCCCACCCAGTTCAGGTTTGTAAAAGGTAGATCATGTCTCCTAAACCTGATAGACTTCTTTGAAGCAGTCAACAAAGCCGTAGACAAGAGTAAGGTGGTTCACACAACCTATCTAGATCTTGGCCAAGGCTTTCAACACCATCCCCCACTCTGGAATTATAGATAAACTCACTAAACTAGGTATAAATCCCTATGTCACAAGATGGGTTGCCAACTGACTCACTGACAGAACCCACACTGTGAAAGTAGCAGACTCCAAATCCGACTTCAGACCAGTGACAAGTGGAGTACCACAGGGTTCCGTCCTGGGTCCTCTCCTATTTGATATCTACTTCTCTGAAGTACAGGCTAACACAGAAGGTCTTTGGCTAACAAAGTTCGCAGATGACTGCAAACTAGGAGCCATAATCGAAACTCCTAACGATGTGGACATCCTACAAAAGGGCCTCACTGAGACAGATGCCTGGTGTCAAAGCCATGGCCTCAAGCTCAATGCCAAAAAGTGCATTGTCATCCCCTTTGGTAAAAACTCTGTACCCATGAACTACAACATAGGCGGTAGTATACTTAATACCGAAAGTGTGATAAGAGACCTTGGGACACAGGTGGACAGTAGTCTCTCCTTTGATAATCATATCACCACAGTAGTCAGGAAATCCTTCTACATGACACACCTCATCACAAAAGGTTTCTCATACAGAAAAAAAGAGGTCATTGTTCTCCTCTACTCATCACTCATTAGACCCATTATAGAGTACAACGCCCCTTTTGGTATGTACCTCACAAGACATCTACAACAACTGGAAAGGCCGCAGAAATACCTCACAAAGAGGATTACCAGCCTCAAACAGATGCCCTATGCAGACCGTCTCAAATAAACTCCAGCTTTACTCCGTCACATATCGCCTACTCAGAGGTGATCTCTGCCTAACATACAAAGCTATGTCCAACCCAGAGCTGTTGGACATGCTGCACTTAAAGAAATCCCAATCTCTCTGAGCAACACGCTCTAGGGACCTAAACCTTGTCACCACAATAAACAGAACATGCAGGAGGGATAGATTCCTGTCCCAGAGATTTCTCACACTCTGGAATAAACTACCTATCTATATCGAACAAAGCTCCTCATTAACACTCTTCAAGAAAAATGTTGATGATTGGATGGGAAATAGGAAATTCACCCTGGGGATCACCTCTGTGGCTCTGCTCGACAGTGGCACAGGAAAATAATTTTCTTGGGTGGCAAAAGCCAGGATACCTTTTTGGCTGGGCTTGTATAGGCCCCAGGGCCAATAGCCTAGTACCTACCTATGAACCTATGATTGCAGAAGCGGAGCAGTATTTCAGTCACCAGACTTCAGACTTTTTGGTGGGGTTACAGAAATTTCAGACATGATATGCCAAGTGTGTTGAATTTTGGGGAAAATATGTTGAATAACGTGTAAGTCTCATGGCTGCATGTTATTCCCTTCTATGTCAGGCTTAGAACTTTTCAGCACCCCCTTGTACAGATCATGGCTAAGAAAGCATCATATGGAATCTTGGCTGTGAAAGTCGCATGCTGTGTATAATACGGAATATTGTCTGTGAAAGCCGCATAATGTACATCATATGAAATCTTGGCTGTGAAAGCCACATGCTGTGCATCTCATGGAATCTTGGCATCATTTGGAACTTTGGCTGTGAATAAAACCATTTGGAGGCTTATTTCTCTGAAGCATTACTACTTATCAGTCATAGAATACATTCAAGGGATTCATTTTTTGCCAAAGAATGGATTTTACTCATGTTATTTGGTTGGGAAAAAAGCAGAAAACTAATGTTAGCAATCACAAAAACAGACTCTTTTTCAGAGGGCAAAGACCACCTGCACCACCTATGTGGAGGGAGAACCCCACACCCTCCCCAACTTATATATACAATCTCCAAGGTCACACTACAGTGGAGAAAAGTGTAATCTCACAGATTGCTAAAAGTTGCTTTCGATTGTTGCACCTTAACTGAATGGCATTTGATTTTAAGTTGTTTGGCTGATCAGCGTTCCCCATTCAAGTAAGGTTAAAGACATCAATTATTCTGTTTTGCATAATGCTCCATATTTTTGAATATAGCTCTGCAAATCAGCATATTGTTTCCTGTATATTTACTGCCATTTTGTCATACTTGAATTCTTCAGTATTTCTGTTGCACTGTAGCCATATAAAGATCATCATATAGTTACCTATACATTTAAAAATGATGTCCTACCAAACATCTGCATCCTGTACAAATGCATACAGTTTAAAAAAAGAATGAAATTATTAATCATGGTATAATACCCATAATGTGTGGCTCATTTGTGGGTTATGCACAAATTTACTTACGTCTGTACTGTTTGGGTGCATGGGTGCTCCAGCATACATTAGTGAGCCTGTGTATAAACACACCTGAGCAATGTATTATAGCTATAATATATAACATGCCATTCGTGAAATTGCTCATGGATATAGCAAGAGGATCAACAGAATACCATGGCAACAGGAGGACTTAATGTAGATTAAATTATATATTAGAGTTAACTAGATAAGTCATTTTATTTCTTCCGTCATCACTGGCTTTTTTGATTAAATAGCCATAAATTGTCCCTGTTTCCATCCCTTCTACCTCTTTAATATTAATTCATATGCTTAAGGAAGAAACATTCAGGCTTGTCAGACTTTTTAGCAGAACTCTCCTGTGTTGTTCCCAATGTTTTGTCATTTAGTTGAGTCTGAATCTTCATGACCTCAAGGATTTTAGCACACTTGGCCTATCTGACAACAGCTGCTTCTTTAATTTCATGCAATTTCATATTCACTCCTTCAATAATGCTCATCGTTTTTAGCCTCTGCTATCCCCTTCCTCTTTTGCCTTTGATCTTTTACAGTCTCAGTGGCTTCTCCTGTGAATCCTGTCTTTGCATTATGCATCCAAAGTACTCCAATTATAATAGTTTTACTATCAAACCTTCCACTGAGCAGACACAGTTTATTTCCTTAAGTATTAACTGTTTTGAGCTTCCTGAAGTCCATGGGACCCACAAAAGTTTTCGCAAGTAGCCCATTTCAAAGTCATCAGTGTTCTGGTGAACAACCTTACTTATAGCTTGCTGACTAGTGAGACATTTACAACAGTACTGACCCCATCTTTACAGTATGAGTCTTCAATAATATACTCACATCAGTTCAAAATAGGCAATACCAATTAACAAAACAGTAGTTAAAGGCGCTGTGTCTGTCGGATTTCTGCTGACCTAAAAGCTCTTATCAGGAACAGAAATATGGCTTAGAAGAAGTAAACATGGCTCAACAAATGGTGCTAAGCAGCAATATTAATTGCAATTAAAACAATCTATAAGTCACACTAACACAGCTAAGGAGCAGTACTACAAAAATTTACAAGTGAATTATCTTGGAAACCCCACAAAATTCTGGAATTGAATAAAAAATCCTTGAACTAATAATATCTTTCCAAAAAAGAAATGCAACTCCATCTTCATATATTAACATAGCTTTTTTCACTCACAACATAATGCATTTGATTACTTTATTACATAAAGTTTTTGAGTACCTAAAAAGGGACTACTCACTGCTGCAATATTTCTAGACTTAAAAAGGGAAATTGAAACGGTTAACCAGTACTTATTACTGGGCAAACTTAATGATTACGGTTTCTCTATGGAAGTTATCGCTTGGTTCAAAAACTATCATACCAATCAGTTTTTCACAGTTGTTGCGACTAACTCCCATTCAGGTACTCCTTGGCTCTTTATGGGTGTACTGCAAGGTAGGAAGCCATCCAGTTTTAAGCCCACCACTTTTTTCACTTTAAATTAATAAGTCTTCCTTCAGACGTACCACTTCTATACACTGTTATGTATATAAATCATGTTGTACTAAGAACTGATTGCAAGCTGATGCATCAGCTGTCTTCTCTGCTCCAAAATGACATCATGTTAATCTGAAACTGGTTTTATGCAAATATGTTAACTGCTAATATAAGCAAATTAACAGTTATGTTTTGTCACTGCAAAAATATTAGCAAAAATCAACACCCCCTATATAAAAGAGCCTACCTGAACCTTATTACCTTTCACTAAAAAGACAGGCATATCACTAGATGATATTTTCTCCTTCCACAGTCACACATACAAAAATCTCAAAGAATTGCAGCAGCTTAAGATATTCAATATTTCATATCTTCTCACACTTGAAGTTTATAATGCAGTTACCATTAATGTTTTAATGTTAAGATCAGAATACGTATTACCTCTTGCAGCATCTCTTTGATCACAAAACACCACTTTGCTGCAATCTAATGAGAATACGATTCTTAGATTTATACACCTGACTAGTACTCCTGGCTAGCACTAGTGAGCATCACCATGAACCAATCCAGAAGGTTTACTGGCTGCTTATTACTGCCACAGCTACCTATTGTTTAACACTCTCACTTGTGAATTACTCAGATGTAGATATTGCTAACCAGTTATTAGTATGTTAACTGACCACAAAACATTATAGTCTATCAGAAGTAGCAGAGGTGTGAAACTGAATGCCCCCCCCCCCCCGTGACTAGCTGCCTGTGAGAAATCATTTAACAATGTATCCCTCGCATCACTTAATAGTTTACCTATAGAAATTACTGCAATTGGCAATCTGATGATGTTTAACAAAAAAAAAAAAAGAAATCATATCTTGGTCAGCAATAAAAATGAGTATTCTTTAGAGTTGCAAATTAAGATAGTATAGTTAACTGCATGCTTAATGAACAGGCTATTATCATGTGAGGTCTACCATGTAAGTGTTCTTTGAGCAACATGTTTTCATACTTCATATTATTTGTTTTGAAGTACATAGTTATTATATATTGTATATAATTACTAACTTGTTGCTGTTTTAATGTAATATGTCATGACTACTGTTGTATTGTATTTTGCAATGTTTATTGTCATTACTGTTATTTCTTTGTGCTCCACTAGATGATATCCATGAGTAATGTTGTCTCTTGGGTTGTGGAGGAACATTGTTTGCTATGACCAGGAAATTATCTTGGCAGAATTCCTTTAGTCTGTGTCCTACCTTATTTTGTACTACAAGGTCAAACATGGTCAGTATTCCAACTGTACTTTGAATGCCAAATTTATCATTACTATCACCTTTCATAAATATAATATCTTACTTTGGGTATTATTTCCAGGAAGTACTGCAGATCCTGAAAAAAAATGTTCACCTTCTCCCATATTCAGGACCTGTATGTAGATGGAGCATAAACTTGTAACACTGTAATATTGAATCACTTGCCTCGGAGTCTGCTTGAAATCATTCTGTCATTTTTAGGTTGTGAAGCAAGGCACCCACCTCCTCTTCATTCTTACTAACAGTTTTGGAATATGAGATCCCATTTAATTAAGTTCTCTGATTCCCCCTCCCCAAACATTTGGTATCAGGGAGTCTGACTTTATAGGCTTTAGAAATGAGGTATTAAGGCATCACATGCTTGAAAGAAAGACATCATCTAGACCCAGATTAACATATAGCAGTGTATGATGTTAAAAGGTCGCTGGTGCCAGATCAGACCAGTGGATCTTGTGTTTCAATGACTTAGATCAATATAATGTATCAGGACAACACATACCTGAGATCAATGACTGATCGATATAGTGAACCATTACTAGTATATATCTTAGCTACATGTGAGTAATGAGCGTAAAATAAGTCTGTCTAATGCTGAAGTTCTCTCCCCCATCATTGAGAAGACCAATGTCCTGTGTGATCCTCAACCTTAAATTCATCGTGACAGGTTGTTTTCTTACTGTGGTAGTCTGTGTCATTTAGGCTCATCAAGCACTTAAACTTGTCAACTTCCCCCATCATTTAGAAGACCAATGTCATGTGTGATCCTCAACCTTAAATTCATCGTGACAGATTGTTTTATTACTGCGGCAGTCTGTGTCATTTGGGCTCATCAAACTAACGTATCCCCTCTCTCCCAAAATGGTACCTTTCTTTGCCCAGGCAATGAAATGTATCAGCAGATGATGAATATACGGAGCTAAACCATGTATAAAGAGAAAAATACTAAAAAAACATATTATATGACTAGAGTGTCACTTCAAAAAGGAATAAACCAAAAGTGACTCAAAAACAGCTGTCTGTCAAAAGGAAGTTAGGTTAAGTGCTTTCATTCTTTATTTCAAAGAACTTCTTTAGAACAAGATGAATTAAGTTAACTTCCTTTAAATTCCCAGATGTAAAACTCATGTGAGTCCACTCAAACGTTTTTGAGTGTTTTTTCCTTGTTTCCTTTCAAGTATAAAGTGAGGCTAGGGTAGCCAGACTCAATCAAATTAACCATTAGCTGATGCCAGAGAGCCTGCCATTTCCTGGCAGGCATATAACACTTCCAAATTAATATCATGGGCTACCAGAATTGCTACACCCCTCCTTTTGCATAATAAGTATGATGAGAATGCCATTCAAGTATGCTCCATTCTTCTCGACTTTGCATGCTGCAGTGAAGATTAGTGTGCTTCTTGAAAAAATATATTAGCTTACATATATTAACTTCTCATGTAAGACTCTTGTCCTGAGTGGAGTCATTCCTTTACCAAGAATGATGCCTAGGTACAAAGAAAACATAACTGGTTTCAAGCAATTGGCTGAATAACTGGTATCATTCTGGGGATTGAGTATATGTCAGCATGGGATGTGATGACTGATAGTCCAACTTGCTTTGCAAGGGATGGCCTTCACATTTTATTCAAATACTTCCAAATATGACTAAAGCCTTTGGTTCTTCCATATTGTCTTTATAGGAAGAGTTCAGTTAATGAACATTAGACATAAACTCATTACACCCCTATTTGGAGCACATTAATGCTAGAATTCTCAACAACAAATTGTCTGATCTTGAGGTCCTCCTGTATCTGGAACATGTCTATGTATATGTAATTACTGAGTCTTGATTTACATGTAAAGAAAACATTACTGCCATAAATGGATTTTGTGATTACCATGCCTTTAGATCTGATGGTAACTGCAGTGGCATCTCCATATTTTGTCAAGGATCATATCACCTCCAGATGCATTCCCATCGCTCCACAAACAGAACTCACAGAACTCCATACCACTATAATTAAAACAAACTACCAACTTGTAGCCTGCTACAAGACCACCTTCATATCCCTCAATGATCATGATAGGGCCCTGAAATTATGCAAAGAGCTCCCAATTATATTAACAAGAACTGAATTATTTTGAACCATTTTAACTATTGCACAATTAACTGGAGCACCTATAACTCCAAAATAAGATAAGCCTAGAAGGTCTTGGACCTGGAAGAGTTAGTTAATAAACCTACCATGGAACATACTATTCTAGATCTGGGCCTCACAAATATAGCCTCTAAATGTACTATTCCCCTGGTTTCTCCTTCTCTTTCAGCATCTTCAAATCCTCTGAAATAAAGTCTCTGAATATAAAGTATTCAGATGTGCAAACTCATACAATTATATGACAAAATAAAATCTCAAAGTTCACCCTAGCCATACACCAAGTAGGTAGCTGATGCATCAGTTAGCTTCATGAAGGAGTTCTGCACTCACTTAGACAAATGCATAGAATTAGCAGTTCCAACAAGAACAAAGTACCATAAGAATTTCAGAAACAAACCACACTAGTGGTCTACCAACATAAATAAACTTTACAAAGGTAGAAAAAAACTCCTTTAAATTATACAGCAGATACAAAACTCCTTGTGACACTGATTCTATAAAAACAGGGAAATGAAAAATACTATGAGGCTGGGACTAATAAAGCAACTCATAAATTTAAGATAACTTCTGAAGCTAAGGATACTTATTTCAGGACAACAAGGAAAAATATTTAAATATATACAGAATGTATCCTAAATTAGACTTCCCATTCTAACCAAAGAAATATTGCTAAAATACTAGCAAATAAGTCTAGTGCAAAATTCACCCCCAAAGCATCTCACCAAACTCCACATATCCTAGAATCCATTACACTCCTATTACCACCTAGGAATATGTTCTGAGGGTGCTATTAAAGACCAAAAATGCTGCCTTAAAGGGTCCTGACAACATACTCCGATGTTTAATAAACAGAATCAAACATGCCCTTGTCGAACCATTCCCCATTCTGTTTAACCTAAGCTTCACCATACGATTTGTTCCTGAATTATGGAGCAGCAGCACAGACTTTGATGGTTATACTATTACCTGCTTGTATGTTGAAATTTTCTTTTTATTGTCTTTCAATGGCACATCAGTTTACAGTTAGTGGAGCTAAGGAAGTGTGTGTGTGTGTGTGTGTGTGTGTGTGTGTGTGTGTGTGTGTGTGTGTGTGTGTGTGTGTGTGTGTGTGTGTGTGTGTGAGTGTGTCTGCACCCCACACCTTCTGCATATTATCTATACCGGTCCTGATATCACTCCTCATTGGGGAAAGGTCAAACACCTGATCCCAACAAATACTGGCTTCTGGAGAATAACCTGGTTCAGTGTTCTGCTGTTCGATCTGTACCAGTTCGATCATAAGGGATTTCGACAGTATGATAGGGACCAATATATGTATATATATATATATATATATATATATATATATATATATATATATATATAAAAATATATATATATAATATATATATATATATATATATATGGGTCTACTTCATCTTCAGGGCGGACAGGTAAGTGTTGAATACTCAGGGATGTAGGGTTAGGGTGTGTGATAGGTGAGTGTGTTTGATGAGTGAGCTTGGGGTTTAGGGGGGGTGTGTGAGTGAGTTTAGGTTAGGGGGGGCTAGTGGATATGTGTATATATATATATATATATATTATTATTATAAATAAAGGTTTACAGTCAAAATGTTGAACGAAAGTTCTGCGAACATGGGAATGTCAAACGACAGATGGCCGATTCCAAATATTGCCAAACGTTAAATTATCAATAGTTCATGTCAGCAAATGCCACTGTGCATTCGCTGATATGAGCTCGATGTAATGAATAAAGATGTCGGTACAGTGCAGATTGGGCATTCATCCCTTTCCTCGCTGTAGTGCGATCTCGGAGTTAGAATATATAGTTAGCAGGAGGTGTAGGGGTGCAGCCCCCCACAGGGGAGTGGAGGAGGGCTTGCCCCCCTGCCAAAACGTGATTTGAAGTGTAGGAGTGACACTTACCAGAACTCCTATATGGACATCATGTTCGATATTTGGCAAAAATATTGAATCTGCTGAATTGGTTCATCAGATTCAACATTTTCACCTAATTAATATGCAGGGATTTGACCTTGCCGTTCAAAGTTCCAAACGTTTTTTTTCAATTTTAGAGATTTTGTTAGTAAACCATATATATGTATATATATATATATATATATATATATATATATATATATATATATATATATATATATATATATATATATATATATATATATATATATTTGTGTGTGTGTGTGTGTGTGTGTGTGTGTGTGTATGTGTGTGGATCTACTTAAAATGTTCGAAACTCACAAATAGATATTTTGTGTTTCGATATTTTAAGTTTAAATATTTTCTGTTGAACTTTTGAGTTTAGATATTTGTGAGTTTAGATCATTTTAAGTACACCCATATATATAGCTCTATATATATATATATATCAATAGATATATATATATGTATATATATATAAATATATATATATGAATCTATATATATATATATATATATATATATATATATATATATATATATATATACGTATACGTATGTACTACCTAATATTTAAACTAAAAAAACATTAAAAAAATTGACATTCCTTACACTGACCAGAAATAATTGAAAAAAAAAATTGACAGAGTGCAGCTCATGCTCTGAGAAATAACCTTAGATTATTCAAATAAAAACAATGTTTTTTGAAGGACCAAAGCCCCCCTACAACATGCATGTGTGGAGCTGTGTCCCCACACTCCCTACTAAATAAAATATTCCCACTTTGAGATCTCACAGTACCAGGGAAAGAGCATATTCCCCAACCCTGGTGTTATACTGATCACACACAACTGTCGATCAGCTGTTCTGTTGACCACTTCTTAACCTATTGTATACCTCATAGATGTATGCACTCAGACACACACACACACACACACACACACACACACACACACACACACACACACACACACACACACACACACACACACACACACACACACACACACACTTGCTTGTGTTTGTGATACACAAATAATATGTCTGTTTTTGTCTAGCTGTCTGTCTAGCTATATACGTGCATGCACATTTGTGTGTGCACTCATGTGCTCTCATTAACACATACATCTAAGGCTTTATTAAGGCATCACACAATTGTTATCTACATAAAGTGTTCAGCTGGTCTGTCTAAAGCCTATCAATGACATACTGACATTATTTATCATTTTTGCCACACAGTTAAGAGTTTTTATTTTCACTCAGATAATGTACCAGATGCAGTTTTGCTTCTGTAACTGAATGAATCTGATAATCTTGTACTAGATATTGTGCCAAATGGCAGTAGGCCATCATCTGTCATTTATTATGTTAGCTTGCAGGTGTGGCTGAACTAAGACTGCTGAATATCTACAAATATTTCAAGGTCAGCCTTTTGTGACTGCATTCATTTTAAAGCTAATAGATGGAGTAATAAGGATCCCTGTCAGCATAACTTTAGTACTTTAGTGCAGTCAACCAAAACCTAAATAGTTCTGAATCCATTTAATGACTTTGTCTAAATCACTAGCTGGCACTGGATATGCTGTAAATCCTAGTCCCCAAATTATATTTTTGTGATAGGACCAAGTTTCAAAAACTAATATGCTGTTGTTGAATTCTATACACTTTTACATCTTTGTGGTTACATCATCTTTGTTAGGATCATTAACTTGTCACTTAAAAATCTTTAATTGCTATGTATCTTTGTTTTGCAAGAAAGTAATGTTGCTATTAAGAAATAATGTTTGGTTGTAGCATTTCTAGTCCAGTGACACATAAACTGTTCAACCAGTCATGGGCACATATTTAGCTGCATCCGTTTGTTCATCATTTATACCATTTTGAGAGGTACATAACATAGCTTGCGTTACTATGTACCCATACCGAAATTACTGTTGTTAGAGTTGTTATTGTTGTGGAAAATACTCCTGTTCTTGTCTAGAGATCTTTTGTTCTCTAGCTAATACATGGAATTAGACACATAACAATTAATGGATTAATTAATTAATTACTGGAAGCTCTGTGTTAATACAACCACTAAAACTCCATCTTCTGGTACATTCCATGACCGTACAAAGTCTTGTCATACTGAGCCATCAGTGCTTTGAACGGAGTCTCTAAATAAAGGGGTTACGCAAAATAAATACCCCTAGGTCTGTCTTGATTCCATCATACCTATGATAATAGACCTTGAAAAGCTGTAGATAAACAGATATACCCCAGGGATTACCTCAGTGTCACTGCTCAACAGAGGCACAGCAAAATAATGGGTATAGTTCCCCATACTAAAGGGGTGGCGTAAGCCATAAAACTATGGGCTAGGCTTGTAAATGCCCTCGGGCAGATAGCCTAGTATGAACCTATGAACCTATGAACCTATGAACCTATTCCAGGATAGAGGAGTCTTTAATCTAAAATTGTAATAATTATGAACCCTGAAGTCAGAAAGCCCATGATAACTGATGTACCAACTTGAATATGCTCCCTTTCCACAGTTGTCTATACCAAAGCCTTAGAAAATTGGATTCTACTATCCTCATGGAAGTAGACCTTTGAAAACTAACAGTCTACCTTGAAAAAAGGGATACCAATTTCTCAGGATAACTAGGGCTTTAAAGTAAATTTGTAGGAGTTCTCCTAAGCCCCTCCTTTGTTATTAGCTTCCCACTGAAGTTCATGAAGTCACTGAAATAGCCATCTTTATGTGGACATTATCACTTAATTCTAGTGAAAAGGCAAACGGTGACTATTTCTGCAAGTTATGCTTTCTTTGTATAGCCACCTTTATTGCTCTTAGCTTTGATGGTATCTTTCAGTCACTTCTGTTTACATATAAAGATACCAGGCCTTAAGTATGCAAAAGAATAGCTTAATCTTTTTTGTGAAGTCAACTCATTTTTGTGTCTTAACTACTAAAATGAATTGCAATTCAGCTGTAGGAATGCAATTTTTTCATCTTGACTTGTTTAACTTTTTATTAATTCTTTCAGTGATTCATGACTGCTATTGGTATTTGTTTCTTAATATTTTCTGTATTTTTTGTTGCTGACCATATTATTGTCTTTCAAATGCTCTCTATGTTTTTGTTCCGCCTTTGGCCTTGGTCGGTCGTAACTAAAAAAAGTCTGTTCTGGAATTTGTTTATTTAACAAATATTAGATAAATGAAATAACATTTCTAGAGTGGTATTTACTTGCTATAACTAATTGTTTCATCTCTGGACTCATTAGACAAGATAAAACCCTGGAACTCCTCCATGTTCAACTTACTATTAATAAACCCCCTTATCATATCATGTCATAGCTGACTATAAGACCCCCCCTCTATGTCCCCCTCAGCCCACATCTCCTACCTAAGTAGTATGGAGTCCCTATTTATTAAACCAAACGCCATTCTCCTAGTAGACTTCAGCTACTCCTCCGTAAACTGGGAGACTTTTACATCCTCAAACATGTACATCCAGAAATTCTTGCACTTCATCAGTACAAACTCTCAGGACCAGTTCATTTGCATCCCAACCAGAGGCGAGAAAATGATGGATTTTGTCCTTTTACCAATATTGAGCAGCTTTGCTCCCCACCAATTGTAACTTCCTCACTGGTCAAATCAGACCACAAATTAGTCACATTTACCACAAAACAGAAGCCTAAAGAAACTTACAAAACCTCAGTATTTGGAGATTATGTGAAGGCTATTATAATAGACCTGAGTGAACACCTGGCTAAATTCAAAGTACCCTTCCATCTTTATGACCCCACTGCTTATGCAAAATCCTTTACTGCAAAGTTCTATGCACATGCAAATAGCTGCACAGATACTTCTGTCCTCTTCAGAAGTAAGTATACTGTAACTGTAACTTTAAAACTAAACCCCTATTGTGAAACCCTAATATAAAAAAGCTGTATAATAAAAGAAAAAACTCCTCGAATGCAAAAATAAATTTAACTTTCAAGATGCCAGAAATGTTCTTGCTATACTAAACAAGAAACTCTGGATGCACCCAGGCAAAAGACAACCACAAAACCTTCTTTAACTGTATTAGAAACCACAGAAACAATGCCCAGCAGCATACAAAGATAGTAGTAAATTATGTCACGTTCTCAGACCCAAAGCACATTGTCAATAAACTAGCAGAATAGTTTAGCTCAAATTTCACCTCCCTCTCTCCTCCAATATTTTTAAATCACATACCTACATCTATCCCCCCCCCCAGAACTCCTAAAAGCAAGGCCTCAAGGTACTATCTAAGGCCAAGAACACTACTTCTTTGAGGCCAAACAACATACCAGGCTGCCTACTGGTCAGCCTAAAACATGACTTGTCAGACCCCGACTACAAAGGCTATTCAGTATCAGCCTCAAAACAGGCTCTATGCTGCACTGGGGAACAACAGTCATTCCCTTGCATAAAGGTGGATCTTGAACAGACTTGGGTAATTATAGACTCATAAGCCTGATCAGCCTGATCCGTAAGGCTGTGGAAAGAATTATTATGGAAATAGCAAATAAAGTTATGTAACCTACAGTCTCTCAGACCAAGCCAGTTTGGATTTGTCAAAGGCAGATCCAGCATATTTAACCTGGTTGATTTCTTCAAAAACATTAATGTAGCAATAGTTGAGGTCAAATCAGTACAAACTGCATATCTAGAGCTCACAAAGGCATTTAACACCATCCCATACTTGGGTATCGTGCATAAACTATCTGAGCTAAATGTTGGTGGCTGACCAAATTTGCAGATGACTTCAAATTTGGGGTGATCATGTTCTCCCCAGAGAACACAATGGCCCTGTAAGAAGGCCTGTCCCAAAGAAATACCAGGCATTAAAACTAAATGCAAGAAATGTGTAATTGTATCCTTTAGCAAGCATGACTCTGCGTGTAATGCTCACACTGATGACACACCCCTGAAAATTGATCCCATAATCAGGGATCTGGAAACTTATGTCATTAATGAAGTACCATTCGATCCCCATGTATCCATTATTGTAAGGAAGTCATTTTTTATTACACAGCTAATTTTTAAAGGTATGGCATCCAGGTCCAGGGCTGTAATCATTTCACTGTACTCAGCACTCATTAAGCTGAGCATTGAGTACAATGATGCCTTTTACATGTACTTGTCCAAACATGATCATGACACTTCCTCTGACATTATTTATCATTTTTGCCACACAGTTAAGAGTTTTTATTTTCACTCAGATAATGTACCAGATGTAGTTTTGCTTCTGTAACTGAATGAATCTGATAATCTTGTACTAGATATTGTGCCAAATGGCAGTAGGCCATCATCTGTCATTTATTATGTTAGCTTGCAGGTGTGGCTGAACTAAGACTGCTGAATATCTACAAATATTTCAAGGTCAGCCTGTTGTGACTGCATTCATTTTAAAGCTAATAGATGGAGTAATAAGGATCCCTGTCAGCATAACTTTAGTACTTTAGTGCAGTCATCCAAAACCTAAATAGTTCTGAATCCATTTAATGACTTTGTCTAAATCACTAGCTGGCACTGGATATGCTGTAAATCCTAGTCCCCAAATTATATTTTTGTGATAGGACCAAGTTTCAAAACTAATATGCTGTTGTTGAATTCTATACACTTTTACATCTTTGTGGTTACATCATCTTTGTTAGGATCATTAACTTGTCACTTAAAAATCTTTAATTGCTATGTATCTTTGTTTTGCAAGAAAGTAATGTTGCTATTAAGAAATAATGTTTGGTTGTAGCATTTCTAGTCCAGTGACACATAAACTGTTCAACCAGTCATGGGCACATATTTAGCTGCATCCGTTTGTTCATCATTTATACCATTTTGAGAGGTACATAACATAGCTTGCGTTACTATGTGCCCATGCCGAAATTACTGTTGTTAGAGTTGTTATTGTTGTGGAAAATACTCCTGCTCTTGTCTAGAGATCTTTTGTTCTCTAGCTAATACATGGAATTAGACACATAACAATTAATGGATTAATTAATTAATTACTGGAAGCTCTGTGTTAATACAACCACTAAAACTCCATCTTCTGGTACATTCCATGACCGTACAAAGTCTTGTCATACTGAGCCATCAGTGCTTTGAACGGAGTCTCTAAATAAAGGGGTTACGCAAAATAAATACCCCTAGGTCTGTCTTGATTCCATCATACTTATGATAATAGACCTTGAAAAGCTGTAGATAAACATTCCAGGATAGAGGAGTCTTTAATCTAAAATTGTAATAATTATGGACCCTGAAGTCAGAAAGCCCATGATAACTGATGTACCAACTTGAATATGCTCCCTTTCCACAGTTGTCTGTACCAAAGCCTTAGAAAATTGGATTCTACTATCCTCATGGAAGTAGACCTTTGAAAACTAACAGTCTACCTTGAAAAAAGGGATACCAATTTCTCAGGATAACTAGGGCTTTAAAGTAAATTTGTAGGAGTTCTCCTAAGCCCCTCCTTTGTTATTAGCTTCCCACTGAAGTTCATGAAGTCACTGAAATAGCCATTTTATGTGGACATTATCACTTAATTCTAGTGAAAAGGCAAACGTTGACTATTTCTGCAAGTTATGCTTTCTTTGTATAGCCACCTTTATTGCTCTTAGCTTTGATGGTATCTTTCAGTCACTTCTGTTTACATATAAAGATACCAGGCCTTAAGTATGCAAAAGAATAGCTTAATCTTTTTTGTGAAGTCAACTCATTTTTGTGTCTTAACTACTAAAATGAATTGCAATTCAGCTGTAGGAATGCAATTTTTTCATCTTGACTTGTTTAACTTTTTATTAATTCTTTCAGTGATTCATGACTGCTATTGGTATTTGTTTCTTAATATTTTCTGTATTTTTGTTGCTGGCCATATTATTGTCTTTCAAATGCTCTCTATGTTTTGTTTCGCCTTTGGCCTTGGTCGGTCGTAACTAAAAAAAGTCTGTTCTGGAATTTGTTTATTTAACAAATATTAGATAAATGAAATAACATTTCTAGAGTGGTATTTACTTGCTATAACTAATTGTTTCATCTCTAGACTCATTAGACAAGATAAAACCCTGGAACTCCTCCATGTTCAACTTACTATTAATAAACCCCCTTATCATATCATGTCATAGCTGACTATAAGACCCCCCCTCTATGTCCCCCTCAGCCCACATCTCCTACCTAAGTAGCATGGAGTCCCTATTTATTAAACCAAACGCCATTCTCCTAGTAGACTTCAGCTACTCCTCCGTAAACTGGGAGACTTTTACATCCTCAAACATGTACACCCAGAAATTCTTGCACTTCGTCAGTACAAACTCTCAGGACCAGTTCGTTTGCAT
Organism: Protopterus annectens; assembly: GCF_019279795.1. Classification (NCBI taxonomy): domain Eukaryota; kingdom Metazoa; phylum Chordata; order Ceratodontiformes; family Protopteridae; genus Protopterus; species Protopterus annectens. The sequence continues at coordinate 382,363,259 of NC_056741.1, forward strand.
CCCAACCAGAGGCGAGAAAATGATGGATTTTGTCCTTTTACCAATACTGAGCAGCTTTGCTCCCCACCAATTGTAACTTCCTCACTGGTCAAATCAGACCACAAATTAGTCACATTTACCACAAAACAGAAGCCTAAAGAAACTTACAAAACCTCAGTATTTGGAGATTATGTGAAGGCTATTATAATAGACCTGAGTGAACACCTGGCTAAATTCAAAGTACCCTTCCATCTTTATGACCCCACTGCTTATGCAAAATCCTTTACTGCAAAGTTCTATGCACATGCAAATAGCTGCACAGATACTTCTGTCCTCTTCAGAAGTAAGTATACTGTAACTGTAACTTTAAAACTAAACCCCTATTGTGAAACCCTAATATAAAAAGCTGTATAATAAAAGAAAAACTCCTCGAATGCAAAAATAAATTTAACTTTCAAGATGCCAGAAATGTTCTTGCTATACTAAACAAGAAACTCTGGATGCACCCAGGCAAAAAACAACCACAAAACCTTCTTTAACTGTATTAGAAACCACAGAAACAATGCCCAGCAGCATACAAAGATAGTAGTAAATTATGTCACGTTCTCAGACCCAAAGCACATTGTCAATAAACTAGCAGAATAGTTTAGCTCAAATTTCACCTCCCTCTCTCCTCCAATATTTTTAAATCACATACCTACATCTATCCCCCCCCCCAGAACTCCTAAAAGCAAGGCCTCAAGGTATTATCTAAGGCCAAGAACACTACTTCTTTGAGGCCAAACAACATACCAGGCTGCCTACTGGTCAGCCTAAAACATGACTTGTCAGACCCCGACTACAAAGGCTATTCAGTATCAGCCTCAAAACAGGCTCTATGCTGCACTGGAGAACAACAGTCATTCCCTTGCATAAAGGTGGATCTTGAACAGACTTGGGTAATTATAGACTCATAAGCCTGATCAGCCTGATCCGTAAGGCTGTGGAAAGAATTATTATGGAAATAGCAAATAAAGTTATGTAACCTACAGTCTCTCAGAGCAAGCCAGTTTGGATTTGTCAAAGGCAGATCCAGCATATTTAACCTGGTTGATTTCTTCAAAAACATTAATGTAGCAATAGTTGAGGTCAAATCAGTACAAACTGCATATCTAGAGCTCACAAAGGCATTTAACACCATCCCATACTCGGGTATCGTGCATAAACTATCTGAGCTAAATGTTGGTGGCTGACCAAATTTGCAGATGACTTCAAATTTGGTGTGATCATGTTCTCCCAGAGAACACAATGGCCCTGTAAGAGGGCCTGTCCCAAAGAAGTACCGGGCATTAAAACTAAATGCAAGAAATGTATAATTGTATCCTTTAGCAAGCATGACTCTGCGTGCAATGCTCACACTGATGACACACCCTGAAAATTGATCCCATAATCAGGGATCTGGAAACTTATGTCATTAATGAAGTACCATTTGATCCCCATGTATCCATTATTGTAAGGAAGTCATTTTTTATTACACAGCTAATTTTTAAAGATATGGCATCCAGGTCCAGGGCTGTAATCATTTCACTGTACTCAGCACTCATTAAGCTGAGCATTGAGTACAATGATGCCTTTTACATGTACTTGTCCAAACACGATCATGACACTTCCTCTGACATTATTTATCATTTTTGCCACACAGTTAAGAGTTTTATTTTCACTCAGATAATGTACCAGATGTAGTTTTGCTTCTGTAACTGAATGAATCTGATAATCTTGTACTAGATATTGTGCCAAATGGCAGTAGGCCATCATCTGTCATTTATTATGTTAGCTTGCAGGTGTGGCTGAACTAAGACTGCTGAATATCTACAAATATTTCAAGGTCAGCCTGTTGTGACTGCATTCATTTTAAAGCTAATAGATGGAGTAATAAGGATCCCTGTCAGCATAACTTTAGTACTTTAGTGCAGTCATCCAAAACCTAAATAGTTCTGAATCCATTTAATGACTTTGTCTAAATCACTAGCTGGCACTGGATATGCTGTAAATCCTAGTCCCCAAATTATATTTTTGTGATAGGACCAAGTTTCAAAACTAATATGCTGTTGTTGAATTCTATACACTTTTACATCTTTGTGGTTACATCATCTTTGTTAGGATCATTAACTTGTCACTTAAAATCTTTAATTGCTATGTATCTTTGTTTTGCAAGAAAGTAATGTTGCTATTAAGAAATAATGTTTGGTTGTAGCATTTCTAGTCCAGTGACACATAAACTGTTCAACCAGTCATGGGCACATATTTAGCTGCATCCGTTTGTTCATCATTTATACCATTTTGAGAGGTACATAACATAGCTTGCGTTACTATGTGCCCATGCGAAATTACTGTTGTTAGAGTTGTTATTGTTGTGGAAAATACTCCTGTTCTTGTCTAGAGATCTTTTGTTCTCTAGCTAATACATGGAATTAGACACATAACAATTAATGGATTAATTAATTAATTACTGGAAGCTCTGTGTTAATACAACCACTAAAACTCCATCTTCTGGTACATTCCATGACCGTACAAAGTCTTGTCATACTGAGCCATCAGTGCTTTGAACGGAGTCTCTAAATAAAGGGGTTACGCAAAATAAATACCCCTAGGTCTGTCTTGATTCCATCATACCTATGATAATAGACCTTGAAAAGCTGTAGATAAACATTCCAGGATAGAGGAGTCTTTAATCTAAAATTGTAATAATTATGGACCCTGAAGTCAGAAAGCCCATGATAACTGATGTACCAACTTGAATATGCTCCCTTTCCACAGTTGTCTGTACCAAAGCCTTAGAAAATTGGATTCTACTATCCTCATGGAAGTAGACCTTTGAAAACTAACAGTCTACCTTGAAAAAAGGGATACCAATTTCTCAGGATAACTAGGGCTTTAAAGTAAATTTGTAGGAGTTCTCCTAAGCCCCTCCTTTGTTATTAGCTTCCCACTGAAGTTCATGAAGTCACTGAAATAGCCATTTTTATGTGGACATTATCACTTAATTCTAGTGAAAAGGCAAACGTTGACTATTTCTGCAAGTTATGCTTTCTTTGTATAGCCACCTTTATTGCTCTTAGCTTTGATGGTATCTTTCAGTCACTTCTGTTTACATATAAAGATACCAGGCCTTAAGTATGCAAAAGAATAGCTTAATCTTTTTTGTGAAGTCAACTCATTTTTGTGTCTTAACTACTAAAATGAATTGCAATTCAGCTGTAGGAATGCAATTTTTTCATCTTGACTTGTTTAACTTTTTATTAATTCTTTCAGTGATTCATGACTGCTATTGGTATTTGTTTCTTAATATTTTCTGTATTTTTTGTTGCTGGCCATATTATTGTCTTTCAAATGCTCTCTATGTTTTTGTTTCGCCTTTGGCCTTGGTCGGTCGTAACTAAAAAAAGTCTGTTCTGGAATTTGTTTATTTAACAAATATTAGATAAATGAAATAACATTTCTAGAGTGGTATTTACTTGCTATAACTAATTGTTTCATCTCTAGACTCATTAGACAAGATAAAACCCTGGAACTCCTCCATGTTCAACTTACTATTAATAAACCCCCTTATCATATCATGTCATAGCTGACTATAAGACCCCCCCTCTATGTCCCCCTCAGCCCACATCTCCTACCTAAGTAGCATGGAGTCCCTATTTATTAAACCAAACGCCATTCTCCTAGTAGACTTCAGCTACTCCTCCGTAAACTGGGAGACTTTTACATCCTCAAACATGTACACCCAGAAATTCTTGCACTGTCAGTACAAACTCTCAGGACCAGTTCGTTTGCATCCCAACCAGAGGCGAGAAAATGATGGATTTTGTCCTTTTACCAATACTGAGCAGCTTTGCTCCCCACCAATTGTAACTTCCTCACTGGTCAAATCAGACCACAAATTAGTCACATTTACCACAAAACAGAAGCCTAAAGAAACTTACAAAACCTCAGTATTTGGAGATTATGTGAAGGCTATTATAATAGACCTGAGTGAACACCTGGCTAAATTCAAAGTCCCCTTCCATCTTTATGACCCCACTGCTTATGCAAAATCCTTTACTGCAAAGTTCTATGCACATGCAAATAGCTGCACAGATACTTCTGTCCTCTTCAGAAGTAAGTATACTGTAACTGTAACTTTAAAACTAAACCCCTATTGTGAAACCCTAATATAAACAAGCTGTATAATAAAAGAAAAAACTCCTCGAATGCAAAAATAAATTTAACTTTCAAGATGCCAGAAATGTTCTTGCTATACTAAACAAGAAACTCTGGATGCACCCAGGCAAAAAACAACCACAAAACCTTCTTTAACTGTATTAGAAACCACAGAAACAATGCCCAGCAGCATACAAAGATAGTAGTAAATTATGTCACGTTCTCAGACCCAAAGCACATTGTCAATAAACTAGCAGAATAGTTTAGCTCAAATTTCACCTCCCTCTCTCCTCCAATATTTTTAAATCACATACCTACATCTATCCCCCCCCCCAGAACTCCTAAAAGCAAGGCCTCAAGGTATTATCTAAGGCCAAGAACACTACTTCTTTGAGGCCAAACAACATACCAGGCTGCCTACTGGTCAGCCTAAAACATGACTTGTCAGACCCCGACTACAAAGGCTATTCAGTATCAGCCTCAAAACAGGCTCTATGCTGCACTGGAGAACAACAGTCATTCCCTTGCATAAAGGTGGATCTTGAACAGACTTGGGTAATTATAGACTCATAAGCCTGATCAGCCTGATCCGTAAGGCTGTGGAAAGAATTATTATGAAAATAGCAAATAAAGTTATGTAACCTACAGTCTCTCAGAGCAAGCCAGTTTGGATTTGTCAAAGGCAGATCCAGCATATTTAACCTGGTTGATTTCTTCAAAAACATTAATGTAGCAATAGTTGAGGTCAAATCAGTACAAACTGCATATCTAGAGCTCACAAAGGCATTTAACACCATCCCATACTCGGGTATCGTGCATAAACTATCTGAGCTAAATGTTGGTGGCTGACCAAATTTGCAGATGACTTCAAATTTGGTGTGATCATGTTCTCCCCAGAGAACACAATGGCCCTGTAAGAGGGCCTGTCCCAAAGAAGTACCGGGCATTAAAACTAAATGCAAGAAATGTATAATTGTATCCTTTAGCAAGCATGACTCTGCGTGCAATGCTCACACTGATGACACACCCCTGAAAATTGATCCCATAATCAGGGATCTGGAAACTTATGTCATTAATGAAGTACCATTTGATCCCCATGTATCCATTATTGTAAGGAAGTCATTTTTTATTACACAGCTAATTTTTAAAGATATGGCATCCAGGTCCAGGGCTGTAATCATTTCACTGTACTCAGCACTCATTAAGCTGAGCATTGAGTACAATGATGCCTTTTACATGTACTTGTCCAAACACGATCATGACACTTCCTCTGACATTATTTATCATTTTTGCCACACAGTTAAGAGTTTTTATTTTCACTCAGATAATGTACCAGATGTAGTTTTGCTTCTGTAACTGAATGAATCTGATAATCTTGTACTAGATATTGTGCCAAATGGCAGTAGGCCATCATCTGTCATTTATTATGTTAGCTTGCAGGTGTGGCTGAACTAAGACTGCTGAATATCTACAAATATTTCAAGGTCAGCCTGTTGTGACTGCATTCATTTTAAAGCTAATAGATGGAGTAATAAGGATCCCTGTCAGCATAACTTTAGTACTTTAGTGCAGTCATCCAAAACCTAAATAGTTCTGAATCCATTTAATGACTTTGTCTAAATCACTAGCTGGCACTGGATATGCTGTAAATCCTAGTCCCCAAATTATATTTTTGTGATAGGACCAAGTTTCAAAAACTAATATGCTGTTGTTGAATTCTATACACTTTTACATCTTTGTGGTTACATCATCTTTGTTAGGATCATTAACTTGTCACTTAAAATCTTTAATTGCTATGTATCTTTGTTTTGCAAGAAAGTAATGTTGCTATTAAGAAATAATGTTTGGTTGTAGCATTTCTAGTCCAGTGACACATAAACTGTTCAACCAGTCATGGGCACATATTTAGCTGCATCCGTTTGTTCATCATTTATACCATTTTGAGAGGTACATAACATAGCTTGCGTTACTATGTGCCCATGCCGAAATTACTGTTGTTAGAGTTGTTATTGTTGTGGAAAATACTCCTGTTCTTGTCTAGAGATCTTTTGTTCTCTAGCTAATACATGGAATTAGACACATAACAATTAATGGATTAATTAATTAATTACTGGAAGCTCTGTGTTAATACAACCACTAAAACTCCATCTTCTGGTACATTCCATGACCATACAAAGTCTTGTCATACTGAGCCATCAGTGCTTTGAATGGAGTCTCTAAATAAAGGGGTTACGCAAAATAAATACCCCTAGGTCTGTCTTGATTCCATCATACTTATGATAATAGACCTTGAAAAGCTGTAGATAAACATTCCAGGATAGAGGAGTCTTTAATCTAAAATTGTAATAATTATGGACCCTGAAGTCAGAAAGCCCATGATAACTGATGTACCAACTTGAATATGCTCCCTTTCCACAGTTGTCTGTACCAAAGCCTTAGAAAATTGGATTCTACTATCCTCATGGAAGTAGACCTTTGAAAACTAACAGTCTACCTTGAAAAAAGGGATACCAATTTCTCAGGATAACTAGGGCTTTAAAGTAAATTTGTAGGAGTTCTCCTAAGCCCCTCCTTTGTTATTAGCTTCCCACTGAAGTTCATGAAGTCACTGAAATAGCCATTTTTATGTGGACATTATCACTTAATTCTAGTGAAAAGGCAAACGTTGACTATTTCTGCAAGTTATGCTTTCTTTGTATAGCCACCTTTATTGCTCTTAGCTTTGATGGTATCTTTCAGTCACTTCTGTTTACATATAAAGATACCAGGCCTTAAGTATGCAAAAGAATAGCTTAATCTTTTTTGTGAAGTCAACTCATTTTTGTGTCTTAACTACTAAAATGAATTGCAATTCAGCTGTAGGAATGCAATTTTTCATCTTGACTTGTTTAACTTTTATTAATTCTTTCAGTGATTCATGACTGCTATTGGTATTTGTTTCTTAATATTTTCTGTATTTTTGTTGCTGGCCATATTATTGTCTTTCAAATGCTCTCTATGTTTTTGTTTCGCCTTTGGCCTTGGTCGGTCGTAACTAAAAAAAGTCTGTTCTGGAATTTGTTTATTTAACAAATATTAGATAAATGAAATAACATTTCTAGAGTGGTATTTACTTGCTATAACTAATTGTTTCATCTCTAGACTCATTAGACAAGATAAAACCCTGGAACTCCTCCATGTTCAACTTACTATTAATAAACCCCCTTATCATATCATATCATAGCTGACTATAAGACCCCCCCTCTATGTCCCCCTCAGCCCACATCTCCTACCTAAGTAGTATGGAGTCCCTATTTATTAAACCAAACGCCATTCTCCTAGTAGACTTCAGCTACTCCTCCGTAAACTGGGAGACTTTTACATCCTCAAACATGTACATCCAGAAATTCTTGCACTTCATCAGTACAAACTCTCAGGACCAGTTCGTTTGCATCCCAACCAGAGGCGAGAAAATGATGGATTTTGTCCTTTTACCAATATTGAGCAGCTTTGCTCCCCACCAATTGTAACTTCCTCACTGGTCAAATTAGACCACAAATTAGTCACATTTACCACAAAACAGAAGCCTAAAGAAACTTACAAAACCTCAGTATTTGGAGATTATGTGAAGGCTATTATAATAGACCTGAGTGAACACCTGGCTAAATTCAAAGTCCCCTTCCATCTTTATGACCCCACTGCTTATGCAAAATCCTTTACTGCAAAGCTCTATGCACATGCAAATAGCTGCACAGATACTTCTGTCCTCTTCAGAAGTAAGTATACTGTAACTGTCACTTTAAAACTAAACCCCTATTGTGAAACCCTAATATAAACAAGCTGTATAATAAAAGAAAAAACTCCTCGAATGCAAAAATAAATTTAACTTTCAAGATGCCAGAAATGTTCTTGCTATACTAAACAAGAAACTCTGGATGCACCCAGGCAAAAGACAACCACAAAACCTTCTTTAACTGTATTAGAAACCACAGAAACAATGCCCAGCAGCATACAAAGATAGTAGTAAATTATGTCACGTTCTCAGACCCAAAGCACATTGTCAATAAACTAGCAGAATAGTTTAGCTCAAATTTCACCTCCCCCTCTCCTCCAATATTTTTAAATCACATACCTACATCTACACCCCCCCCAGAACTCCTAAAAGCAAGGCCTCAAGGTACTATCTAAGGCCAAGAACACTACTTCTTTGAGGCCAAACAACATACCAGGCTGCCTACTGGTCAGCCTAAAACATGACTTGTCAGACCCCGACTACAAAGGCTATTCAGTATCAGTCTCAAAACAGGCTCTATGCTGCACTGGAGAACAACAGTCATTCCCTTGCATAAAGGTGGATCTTGAACAGACTTGGGTAATTATAGACTCATAAGCCTGATCAGCCTGATCTGTAAGGCTGTGGAAAGAATTATTATGGAAATAGCAAATAAAGTTATGTAACCTACAGTCTCTCAGACCAAGCCAGTTTGGATTTGTCAAAGGCAGATCCAGCATATTTAACCTGGTTGATTTCTTCAAAAACATTAATGTAGCAATAGTTGAGGTCAAATCAGTACAAACTGCATATCTAGAGCTCACAAAGGCATTTAACACCATCCCATACTCGGGTATCATGCATAAACTATCTGAGCTAAATGTTGGTGGCTGACCAGATTTGCAGATGACTTCAAATTTGGTGTGTTCATGTTCTCCCCAGAGAACACAATGGCCCTGTAAGAGGGCCTGTCCCAAAGACGTACCGGGCATTAAAACTAAATGCAAGAAATGTATAATTGTATCCTTTAGCAAGCATGACTCTGCGTGTAATGCTCACACTGATGATACATCCCTGAAAATTGATCCCATAATCAGGGATCTGGGAACTTATGTCATTAATGAAGTACCATTTGATCCCCATGTATCCATTATTGTAAGGAAGTCATTTTTTATTACACAGCTAATTTTTAAAGGTATGGCATCCAGGTCCAGGGCTGTAATCATTTCACTGTACTCAGCACTCATTAGGCTGAGCATTGAGTACAATGATGCCTTTTACATGTACTTGTCCAAACATGATCATGACACTTCCTCTCTAAGAAAATCAAGGACCTAAATCATAAAAACTACCTAGACCATCTCAAGGCCTTGTCCATCTTCTTGATATAATGTGGGCAACTGAAAGGTGACATCTACCTTGCATACTGATCCTCAACAATCCCTATCTTGTCAGGCCTCCTTTTACACATTTGCATTTCAGTGGTGGCACAAGCACCCACTCAAGGGATCTCAATCTCTCCTGCAACATAAGTAGAACATGGTGGAGGAAATAGGTTTGTATCACAGAATGTGGAACCATCTTCCACTCCACAGAAATAATTTGAATGAATGACTTGGATAAGTGCAAATTTGCTCCTGGTTTAACACCCTTGGACCTCATATATAGGATCAACATGTAAATGTCCCAACATATCCTTGTTTTGTCCATCTTTATGTTATTTGTGCATGAATATAAGGGCTAATAGCTACGAAGGAGAATGTAAGATTAAGCTTCTTAAGATCATCACAGCTCAGTAGTAGTAAGTACCTATGAACCTATTAGAGCAACATTCCTCCTTTAAAGTAGTAGTTTGATCATTGCTTATTTGCACAAGTTCAATTATCTGTGATTTGGTCACAAAGCTGGATAATATGGTGTTTCCTGTAATTATTTACCAGCTTATAAACCCTTGCTCGCCTAAGCTGAGCTCGATTCACAGTTATTCTGGCATCATAGCTTTAGATGGCATTTTCTTCTGTCTCAATGTTCATTTCTACATAAAGCAAGATTGTAAATAGTCACATGTTAGTGAGCCATGGGTAGTCCAAGGTTGATACACCTCATAAGAAAGAGCAAGACAGACATCACTTACTTGTCAGTGATCTTAGTTCTCCAAAATGCAGTGACCTTGGACTGAGAGGAATAAAGTAAAGGAGGTGTGGAAATGAAGTCTTCCACATGGGTAGGATGTTAGTTTTTTTTTTCTTTTCTTTTTTTTTTTTTGTGGTTTACCCTTACTTATAATATAATAAGTTTAAGTAGAAGCACGAGGAGAATGTATTCGCTTCAGCTATCATTTAACTGAGCCTGTGATGTGAGCTTGGGTGAACCCAGCAGCTATATTGCATCCTCATTTATATTATTTTGAGCACATCAGCTGTTTAAAATATCAAAGGATGATGTTCAACAATGCCTGACAAAGTTCTAAAGTTGACAGTGCTTCCCTTTCATCAGTGCAAATAACAGATTATTTTCTTTTATTAGAATGGGGGATACATTATCTAAAGGGTTTGCTGTTCTTTATAACCACTTTAGAAATTACAATGCAGACCAGACTCATTGCTTAATAGCAAAGGGCCTCATATAAATGTATTTTTCTTTTATCAGAATTATATTTATTACTGCTTTCAGCAAGCAGCAGAGATTTTGTTTCTTTATTTATTTGTTTATTTGACATTTGTTTACCGGGATAGACTTATTGGGTATGTACCTATTTTCAGCAGAGGCCCGGGGAATAAAGCTCTAGCTATACATCACATTTCATACTGCATTACATAGAGAATTTATATTTGTAGCAGTAAATACAAAATTACATTTGAAACACTAATACATATAAGGGTAGATTCAATAAACCCTACGCGGTCTGCTAAGACCATCACGCACATTTTAGTGCACTGTTTTGTATTCAGTAAGTGGCTCTACACAGTATGCAAAGCCGCGTAACCATGGTAAACACTGCAGCGTGCTAATTACAACATAAGCAGCTGAATTGTATGCTAATCAACCAATCCAAGATGGAGGAGCTATTCAACAAGCTATAAAGCAACCATGTAGATTCAGTGCTGGTTTTCTCTGTGAATACCAAAACCTACTGAAATACAGCCATGGATTGGAGTCTACACAGAAAGAATGTTAGGGGCTGCTGTTGCTTTAATTCATGAGTATGTGCAACAGGCTGAAGTCTATGTTGCTGCGGCTGCGAATAGACCATGGCCAAGAAAGAGAAGAGTTTTAAGAACCCGTTTAACTTATCACAATCTGCATGAGGTAGAAATTGAAGAGTGCTACAGGGTGGATAGACACACAGTACAGGAACTCTGAAACCTCTGTCTTTCTCAACTCAGACCCAGGGCAAGCCGAGAGGAACCAATACCAGTGGAGACAAAGGTATGTGTAGCACTTAGAATTTTATCTACAGGAACCTTTCAGAGACCAACAGGAGACAAGCTGGGGTGTCACAGGCATCAGCATCCAGGATCCTTCATCAATTCCTGAATGCTATGCTCCAACATGCCAATAACCACATATATTTTCAACATACTCCTGAGGACAGGGCCACAAATATGCAGGAGTTCTACCCTGTAGCACACTACTCTGAAGTACTGGGTGCCATAGATTGTACACATATAGAAATCAAGGCACCATCCAGGGAACAGGGAAGGGTCTACATGAATAGAAAGGTCTTCCACTCCATTAACTGCCAAGTTGTGTGTAATGCTAAGGGAATAATATTGAATGTGTTTGCTGGCAATGCAGGCAGTTACCATGACTCACATATCTGGCACACCTCCCAACTGCATCAGATGTTCACCAGGGGTGATATCCCACAAGGTCATTTACTGGAGGATGCAGGTTATGCACTGGAACCATGGCTGATGACGCCCATCAGAAATGAACACATACCCATTGAAGAACATCATAATGAGGCATCCACGCAAACTATAAATATCCTAGAGCATGTGTTTGGGCTGCTGAAGTAGAGTTCCAGTGCTAGATACATCGGGAGAGCCCTACAGTACAATCCACATACATGTACTGAAATCTTCACCATCTGTGCCATGCTTAACAACATCATCCTGAGAAAACAGATTCAGCAGGATCAACAAGGGGAAGGGGCACATATCCCACCACCAATGCCAAGGTCACCACAGCCACATGCAGGTGAGGAAGAGGGGGAACCAGCAGCTGCTGTAAGTGTAGGCAGATGTAGGTGTGCTTAATATGCCCTCACATTGGCTAAGCGGCAACACATAGCACACTCACTCACCACCTAAGGGGCTAAAACCTTCCTGCTGTGCACATACATGTAATAACAGTGATACCAGGCAATGCTCACAACTTTTACCTATCCACGTAATGTCTGTGTACTCTTAACATCAGACAGACTCAGCCCTGAACTAAAACTGTAGCAGCTGCTGGATTTACAAGGTAAGTGTTGAACCTGGAGTATTAAAACAACATTTTATAGTAATACAAATGAATGGCATATCCCCTTGCATGTTGTTACTTGGTAATGAAAGTAAGTAAAAGGTGGGTGATTTGTACAGCAATGACTTTAATGTGTGACAGCAGAGACTTATGTGACTACGTGTCCTCTATCAAGTAACAGGCCTCAGGTGTCAAAGATTCACACATTCATTCCTCTCAAAAGTACTGATGGTCACAGAATGTCCTCAGTTTGGCCTCATACATTTGTACTGGAAAATCATTAAAGAGAAAAGTTAGAAATTAATGAGACACATTTCAGTTACAGACTTCATAACCTTCAGAAGATTCTTAAAAATGCTGATGCAAAAACTGCTTTGATTCTATCAACTGTCTAACTTTGTAAGATCAAAATGTGTAAAAAGTGCAATTAGCAAAACATCAGAAAGACAGATATACTAAGCACTAGGTCAGCTATGCATGCTGAGCATCAGACACAAGGGTTATGTATCCCTGAATCCAAAAGGTAGAAAACAAGGATATGGCACAGTTATCATCACTTGCATAGTGTGTTGTGTGTGTGTGTGTGGGGAGGGGGCAGGACAGCTAGGCTGGCACAAAAGGTAAGTGAATGCATGTGAATAAGAAAGCAAATCAGGCAGACATTTGGATAAAGTAACAAATGGGCACTGAGACAGAATGAGATTTCAGCCTCATGGCTGAACTATGTAACTGTTGTGTGTGTGTTTGTTTGGGCCCTGCAGGTGAAATTGGTGTGTGAATGTCTGCAAGAACACAGCCAAGCTCTGTACTAGTTATCTGTCTTGGTATGTCGGACAGGTGTGAACCATGCTTGGTTGAGGTGGCAGTTCATTGTTGTCATACCTGACCACAAGAACTGGCTCTGCCAGGAGTTTCATTGGCACGGCCACACGCACAGTCAGATGCACTGCTGCTTCCTGAACATGACTGATGTCTGCTGGATGAGCTCTCCTCACAAGGATGCTCAGAAACATGACCCCATGGCCTGCCATGTCTGGGTGTGGACACCTCAACCACTGATGCAGCAGTGGAAGTAGTGCCACTATGGGAGCATGATCAGACATGGCCACGTCAGCTAACATCAGATGATGTGGTTGACTTGCATCCATGTGGATGCTGTCCCCCTCCCAGCAGATGTTCCCTCACAGACACCGCCCATTCCAACATGTCATTCATCTGATCCATTGAATCAGAAACACAGTGGAGGCAGTCACACATGTCAGCCTGTGTCACATCTACAACCCTAGTACTGCTAGTCTAGACCAAGAACACTTTATTGAAATGCAAGTAAAAACACTTTCACCTTCAGGCTTCTTCAGGCTTAGTACAGAAATGTTGTATCAACAGAACTCCTTTATATAGTGATGTCATAATTAATTACACATGCTTTTGATGTTCAACAAGCAAAGGTTTTAAGGAGATAGTACTATTCAAGCCTGGCAATATATATGTAGCTAGCATAAAATCCAGTAAAATTCATTTAATTCAGTCTAATGTACTATATTTCCACCACGAGCTGAACTATTAGTGACAGCAGCTTAATGATGCTTTTTCTGACTTTAAAGACAAGTGAGTTAAAGGATGCCTATACTAATGTTATCTCATTAAGACAAACTAAACCTAGGCCCAGATTTGCTAAAACTGACACTGTAGTCCTAACACCCACATCACACATATGGATAAAATAAACATTTCTGTGAACTGCTCATCAGTACTGACATAAAAAAATATATTTGGTTTACTATGTGCAGCTGATTCTAGGGGTCCTATTGAGGATGGTCTTGGAAGAAGTTAAGCAAAAGGTAAGGACACCATCATCACAATTAACAGTAGCCATTAACAACACTTTTAACAAAAACTTGGATGACACATCCACCCCAAGCCCATGTGTAATCAACCAGAATGTGTTGTTAACTGTATCAATCTGTAACTACCCCCCCCCAAAAAAAACTTAAGTATTGCTGTCAATATTTTACTATACAAGAAGTACTTAAGTGAGATAAGTAAGCCTTCCTGGAAGCTCCTCCTAGGACATACTTATCCTGTCTGAGACAGCGGCACCAGCATCAATCACATGCTGTTGTGCACTTTCCTCTGAGCTCTCTGGATCCCTGATAGTAGACAGGAATTCTTCATTTGGTGTCAGTGGTAGCTCTGTAGCAGGCTCCCCCAGTAGCCATCTGTCCACGGGCCACTGCAGCTGCTGTCCTCTGGGCAGATGAAACCATATCAGTTTACCCTATGATGCACCTGATCATATGTCCTGCTCTGGCCACCCACTGTGTTTACATCAGCCACTATCTGCTGCCAAATTTGCATTCTGCCATATTTATCCCCACGTCTTCTCTCAAGGAGAAAGGCACCATGTTGCCTAAATGCTTTGACAATAACTTCATTTTCAGGGTCACTGAAAGGGAGATTGCTGGGATTGAGTCACCTGGGTACCATAGTCCTAGGTGACATAAAATACAAAAGAAAGAAAACACATGTAAGTATCACATAAATAAAAATCCTGCTTGTATATAACACATAAAAGGTAGTTTTTCAATATTACCCACTGGAGAAACAAAAAACAGTCAAGATATTCAAATATAAAAATGGATTTATGTGGTTGTAACATATTATGGTCACACACAAAGAAAGATTGGAGCCAAAACAAGGAGAGTAACAATAGCAAAGCAAACCAATTTACAAACAATTTTGTTTGTGCCAACACAGAAATGGAACTTGGCTCCCCACCCCCAAAACAACAGGAAAATGACACATTTTGCTAACACACCATCAGTGAACTGCTAAAAGTGCTATCAAACAAACTGTCCCAAAAACATGTGTACACATTTATCACAGATCATTCAATTTTATGCAATTTCCAGACACCTCTATCTATGGCCAGCAGTCTCCTACAGGTGTCTACAGGCCATCCTAGAAGGCTAACACCACTGTGTCATTGACAATAGAGGACATTCACATTTCACTAAAATAACAATAGAAGAATGTAAAGAGAAAAACAGTTGTAATATTAGCACTTGTGATGACAGTTAATAAGGCTGTGCATCTGAGAGGGAAAAATGCCCTGACAAAAATACCTATGCCATCAGTAAACTTCTAAGAAATGCAAAGTAGCATTTACTAGTGTGTGTGTGTGTGTGTGTGTGTGTGTGTGTGTGTGTATATATATATATATATATATATATATATATATATATATATATAAAATATTTTTCTTACTGACATGTGAGCATATCCAGTATATAACTGAAAAATGCAATTATACTTTATCAAGATTAGTAGTCTTCTGTGCAAATAAATCCCAAAGTAATATTTTTTTCTGTGTTATCCACATAAACAAGTCTCCTCACCTTCAGGTTCCTTAGCTACACGGTTCCATTTTTGTAGTGTAGATTCAGGGCTGTGAGTATGGTGAAGATGAAAATGAGGTGTGAACTCATTTAAATTGCTGAATCTGAAATACTTGGCTCCATGTATCAGAAGTAAAAATAGTGCAGGCACTCCCTCAGTGTTTCCTGCTAATGGATTGCAACTGTGAATGATTATTGGTAGGGAGAAGGAAATACAGCAGCAATTCAGACTCCCTTACCTCCAGTGGTTGTGTCAACCAGGTTAGACTTAAAAAGTGTAGAAGTAATTGTATCAAGATTTTAAATGTAAGTAAGCAGCACACATTTCACAGTTTCTAACCTCCTCTTCATTCTTGACAACTGTATTATTATTGCCATTTAATATCCTCACACATTTTAAGGACAGTGATACAGAATGCTTTGCAGACTGCATGTCTCAGATTACTGGTCAAATAAGAAAAGAATGAGCAATAAACACAGAGAGGTAAGACAGAACTGCATTTCTGCAAGCAATCATCATAAATGGTTATGTGATCACTCAGTGCACTACATCTGAAATTAATACATGTACAAACAACTCAGAAGTGTACAACTGTCATATCCTTTTGTTAATACTGTGGATGATGCTTTAGTTGATTGTATGCACAATAATTTTCATTATCTGCTGCAAAGCTGTTTATGTGGCAAAGAGGGACAAAACACCCTTACTGTGCTTTGAAGGTTCATTGGAGTGAGATTTCAAATCCAGACCTGTGTAAACATTTTTCATGTGTACCAACATAAATTTTGTAGTGTTGTTTATTTAATAGATTTCTTTTCTTCCATTCTCCTAATTTTCTTTTTTTTAATGCAAGTATTTGCATAGCGCATGGCTTAGCTCAAACAGGGGACACTGAGAAACACAATAAATATCATGTTTAGCTTTGCTTATCTTGTTTGCGTGATGCTTAGCAGTGTGTAAACCTGAACTAATGTCCCACACAGGAAGCAGACAGAACACCTGCAGACAGGGAGTAGACATTCTAAATGTCAAAAAGGAAATATTTTTGCAGTTTTTGCTTTCCATTGTGCAACACCGATAAGTGACATTGCGCTGCGGTTCCCCAATATCTGCAGCCATCGAACACCTGCAGAGAGGAAGCAATCAACAATATCAAAATGGATGCATTGCATCAACTGTGCAACACTGCACGAACACAGTAAGTGACATTGCGCTGCAGTTAACACACAGAATTTAATAATGAATATGGAAATATCCAACTGTTATTTAACTATTCCTGTGGCAGCAGGTGTAAGTGTAGGGCTGTAATGCAGATGGTCCTGGGTTCTAATACAGGAAGTGCAACATATATTTACTATTGTGACAGTTCAGTTTATAGTACTGAACAGGAAAATATCCAAGTGTTATTTCAGTATTCCTGTGGCAAAATGTATAAGTGTAGGGCTGCCATACATAGGATCCTGGGTTCTAATACAGGAAATTCCAGATATTTTTTACTGTTGTTCCATTTCACATTATATTAAATATCACTTATAATAATTTGTACATAATTATAAGTAATAATAACTATGCATAGCAGTGGACCTGATATGAATGATAAGACACCCTTACTGAGTTTTGAAGGTTCAGATGTATGACTGAGGGTATAATGTCTATTATGTTTCTGTAAGTATACTTCTGCTATCTGGCCTTGGATGGCATTCACACTTAGACATATGCACAAGTAAATGTAAATATAATTACCTTGTCAGGTCACACACATACATGGTTAACACCACAATCTGTTACCTGTATTTATAAATAATTCATGACTGTGTCTGAGAAGCACTTCTTCTGTGGCAAAGATGGAAAATCACTGCTGTGAAAGAAAATGTTTTGTCCCTTATACATAGGTTTGAATCTCACACTGTAAAAATCAATTGTAGCAGTGTATAAAGCCAAACAAACATGTCCCAGGTCATGAAATTTATGCCTCCAGTGCATGTCTGCAAAGTTAAATCACCTAACAGTTACAGCAGCACAAACCCCTCAAACTAATGTCAACTGTCAGATTAACCTTCCAATTTCCAAAACTGCTTTCTGCTCTGTTTGGCATTGTTGCTCTCTGCTTAACATCATGCAGATGGAGTTGGCATCATTACTCAGGTTTATGCACTACCAGTAAACACGATGACAGGAATTGGCAGAAAATCATTATTTGCTATTGTACTGCTTTGGGATTAGACATGTCTGGTGTTAGAGGGGAAGGTGCCCAATTTTGGGCACAAAGGTGGGGTGTTCAGGAGTCAGGAATATTTAATTGACTCCTGGTAAAATGCTACAGCTGAATATTTTTGCAGGGGGACTATACCTGCTCTCAGTACAAGACTGAGGCTTGGAATATTCTGGCCTAGGCTGTATCTAGTGTGACTGGAATCACACACACTGGAGAACAGTGTAGGCACCACTTTAACGATCTAAAAAGGTGCAAGAGTGATACATTCATCCAGTGGTTGGATGTGTTCTGAACTAGCAACATCCCACAGTTGTGTAAGTATGCTAATAAAGAGAATTTATAATGCATATAAAACTAAATAAAGCAAGACTGGTGTTCATAAGGCTCTTTTGTTCTGTTCTTTTCTTTTTTTCTTTTCACAGCTAATTCTGAAATAGGTGCAAATAGGCAGACTGAGCATCTAGAGAGACTGAGGAAAGCAAGTGGTATGTATGCAGCACAAAAGAAGTATTACTGTAGTTTTAAATTTTAAAGAAAATTTTTTTCTTTTTTATACAGTAGTAGCAAAGTAAGCATGCATATCCTAACTGTAAAAGCAAGAATGCATGCATCAGTCTGTAGCACAAACCAACTTTAGGAGTCAGTGTAAGACTGTAGTCAGATTTTGTGGGTTTAGATACCATGAGTAATATGTATAAAATACTGCAGTTCTTTAATAATATTATGTTAATTAAATTCTATACAAGTGCCATAAATGCCCTGCTGTTAACTTTAATCTGTATAATTGGACCAAGCATATGTCCAATGTCTGCACATTGCAAGGATTACTTTGAGCAATCCATAGTTACAGTTTGTTGTTTTTAGGAAGTAAACTTAAATGTAAAACTTCAGATAAAATAGTTGTATTATTATTGTTTTAATGCATTGTATGTCACACATGATGGTACTAATTTTATCTCTTTGTCGTTTCTCACCCCAACCCTTATCTCTTTTTTTATTTTTGTTATATGCCATCAAAATGTCTCCATGTCATCCATCTGTAACAAATCACTAAATGCTTCATAGCACAGGAAGGTAGGCCAACCCCAGTGGCTCAGCATGTCCCTGCTCCACTGGCTCCAGCATCAACACCCAGCACATCTGGGACCCAACCTGGCAGTACTGTCTTGCTGTACCTGCATTGTCTGCACCGTCAGGTAACACTACTCCAGCAGCTGGTGCTGTGGTACCCTCCAGGAGTACTGGCAGAGGTGAGGATTTCATCACCTGCCAGAAGATGCCAGTGTTGATGCATAGGGTTGTGCAGAGCATCACTGTTGTATGCCTACTCCAGGTGGAGAGGCTGCTGTCTCTCATGATCTGTAGGAGGAGGAGGAGATGTCAAACACTCCAGCAGCCAGCAGAGTAAGGGGACAATAATGACAGTCCTGTAGGTGAGGACTAGATTCTCACTATCCCAATGTTTGATGGACATGGGCTTGTGTTCATAGGTTCATAGGTTCATACTAGGCTATCTGCCCTAGGGCATTTATAAGCCTAGCCAGAGTATGTTTGGCTTTCGCCACCCATTTTAAATTAATTTTGCTATGCCCTTTTTCGAGGTTAGTATACTGTGCCTCTGTCTAACAGTGACACAGAAGTGATACCCGGGGTAAACCTATGATCTCCCATCCACTCATCAAGACTCCTCTTGAAGAGAATCAATGAGGGACTCTGCCTAACCTGGACTGGATTTTATTCCATAGTGAAGGGAGTCTCTGGGTTATGAATCTGTCCCTCCAGCATGTCCTATTTATTTCAGTGCTGAGGTTCAAGTCTCTCGAGCATGTAGCTCGATGGGATTTGGATTTTTTGAGGTGCAGCATGTCCCTTAATTCCGGGTTGGACATGGCCTTATACGTCAGGCACAGGTCACCTCTGAGCAGGTGGTATGCCACTGAGTAGAGCTGGAGTTTCTTTAACCGGGCAGCATATGGCATCTGTTTGAGCCCTTTGATCCTCTTGGTGAGGTACTTTTGGGGTCTTTCCAGTTGCTGCAGGTGTTTGGTAAGGTACATCCCAAAAGGGGCATTGTACTCGATTATGGGCCTGATGAGGGATGAGTAAAGAGGCACGATGACCTCCCCTAATCTAGATGTGAATCCCTTCATGATTAGGTGGGCTATATAAAATGTTTTTCTAACCACTTTGGCCACGTGGTTGTCAAATGAGAGATTGCTATCAACTTTGGTCTCCATGTCCCTAATTACTTCTTCTGTACTTAATGGATTACCACCTATGTGGTAATTTGTGGGCACTTCGTTTTTGCCAAAGAGGGTGACTATACACTTTTTGGCGTTTAGCTTGAGGCCATGGCTCTGGCACCAGTTGTCTGTTTCTATGAGGCCCTTTTGGAGGATGCTTGTGTCGGCTGGAGAGTCGATTATGGCGCCCAGTTTGCAGTCATCTGCGAACTTGGTCAGCCACAGTCCTTTCGTGTTGGCCTGTACCTCCGAGAAATATATACCAAACAAGAGAGGTCCCAGGACTGAGCCTTGTGGGATGCCACTTGTAACTGGTTTGGAGTCTGACATGGCTCCAGCTATTCTAACCATGTGGGTTCTGTCCTTGAGCCAGTTTGCAACCCATCTAGTGATATAGGGGTTTATATTTAAGCTGGTGAGCTTATCTATAATGCCCGAGTGGGGTATTGTATCGAAGACTTTTGCGAGGTCCAGATAGGCTGTGTGGACCACCTTCCCTTCGTCAATGGCCTTGGTGACTGTTTCAAAGAAGTCAACCAGGTTTAAGAGGCAGGATCTGCCCTTAACAAAGCCGAACTGGGTAGGATCCAGTGTCTGTAGGTCCCCAATATCTTTATTTATGAGGTCCATGATGATCCTTTCCATAGCTTTGCAGACCAAGCTAGTCAGGCTTATGGGGCGATAGTTTCCAGGGTCCGTTGAGGCACCACCTTTGTGGAGAGGGACCACTGTTGCTGTACGCCACTCTTTGGGTACATATCCTGTAGTAAGGCTGAGATTGAACAGTAGTTTTATGTTTGGGTTTAGCTCTTCTTGGAGTTCATGTAGGCGCAGCCTGGGACACCATCTGGTCCCATTGATGCTGTGTTTTTGCTTTGGAGAGGCGGCTCCCACCTGAGCATCTGAGATGTCAGGGGCAGCACTCTGCTGGGATAGATATTTGCCCTTTTGGTGGGGAGGGAGAAGTTTGCGCTGAACCTGTCAGCTAGGATGTTGGCAATGTCTGTGGGTTCGTGTATTTTTGTCATTTTGGACTAATTCTGAGCATATCTGGGAATTCCCACCCAGGTTCCTAACATAACTAAAGAAAGCCTTGTGATTATCGTTAGTGTCCTGTGCAATTTTTCTCTCGAAGCTGGCCTTTGACGATTTTATGAGTACCCTTAGTTTTTTGCTAATACTGATCAGAGATGCCTTCCCTTTTTGGGATTTTGCTCTATCATGTAGTAGCTTCCTCCTTCTATTGTATAGTTTGTTTATGGCTGGGGTCCACCAGACAGGATGTCTGTCTTTGGAGGATTGGGTCTTGGTTTTATTTGGGATTGCATGATCCATGCATTCCTGAAGGTGTTCATAGAATGCATTTATAAAGGATTCTGCGGTCTGGGCCATATTTTCCACAGGCCCGGGGGCTTTGAAGGATTCCACCTCGGTTTTGAGGAGTGTGAAATTTGCTTTAGAGAAGTTTTTCACTGTGGTTTTCTGGGCAGGGGGTGGGGTCGGGATGTGAATATCCAGTGAGATCAGTTTATGGTCTGATCTTACCAGTGAGGGATACACTTCTGGTCTGGAGCATAGAGTCCCCATGTTGGTGATGATCAGGTCCAGTATGTTTTCCCCTCTTGTGGGAGTGGTAACAAGTTGTTTCATAGCATTTGAGTTTATGAATTCTAGGAACCTTTGGGCAAGGGTGTTGGAGCTAGAGTAATGCTCCCAGTCTATGTTTGGGTAGTTGAAGTCGCCCAATATAATGTCCCTAATCATGGTGTCCCCAACCTTTTGTGTCCTTCACCATCCCTGTGGCTTGTCTTGTGTGTCCTGTTTGTTTGCATTTGCTTCCTCACCTACCCAACTTACCTGACCCGGAAATACCAACATCCCTTATTCAGAATTTCTGTGTTGCTGAGATAAAAAAGGGCACCTGTTCAACAACAACAAAAAAAATCTTTCCATATATAGTTCGCCATTTCACACGTGCCTTCTTATCACACTTGATTTGGTCCAGTTGGCTATACAGCATGATTGCATTGTTGTCACCCCCTTTGTGGAGGTGACAGTCCAAATTCAGCTAATATTCTGTACATATTTTCATTTTTTACTGTTGAAGAAATGGATAGCTGTAGTTCTTTCCTACCTCCCTCTTGCACATTCCTATTTTGCTTTCCCTTTGTTCTTCCCCCTGCCTGCCCCCATTTTAATACCTAGAATCTGGTCAAAAAATGGAATCAGACACAACACACATATTTAACAAAAAAGAAAAAAATGGAACCCTTCACTTTTTGACCTCTATGTTTGCGTGGAGATTGGCATTGTGCACCAATGTCAAGTGACAGTAAACAGCTCTTCTGTAATATGGTTACCTCCGCACAATGCTGCTTAAACACGCTGCGCTACATCAGCACACAGTAGCACATGGTGAATGTAGTATAAAGAATATTTTCATTACATTATCACTACTCACATAAAATTATTAATACACCTGGATTTGAACCTTATATCATCTGGGCTCCAAAAGAAATGTGTCAATGCATTTACATCTGCTGCCACAGAGTCGGCTAAGCAGCAAGTGTGTTTCATACACTCAGTACTGAGAAGTCCCATACTTTTAGCAGTGAGGCTCACATTTGTGCACTGCTTAACTTCACACAAACATGGAAAGTGGTAGAAATGTGTATTTCTCATGCGCAAAAACTTTGCCAACCATCACACAAACCCGTTGCTAGGCGGTGCACAATGCAAAGTGGACAATAGCATGTATTACTTTTGTTTACTGTCCATTTAGTCTTCATGCCATGAAACTACATGTGGAAACACAAACAAAATGAAGGCACTGTCTAAGAAAATAACACGTTTACATTGCAGTCATATGTTACTTCCTCATGCTCTGCAACCTTCGTCTCTCAGTACTTCTTCACAAATATATTAACTGCACTACATAAATAACTAACAAATGTTTTATATATGGTACACATCTTTATAAGGACAATAGGATCATAGGAGGTTACTAGACTAATGGCCCTGGGGGCCTTACAAGCCTAGCCATGTTATACCCTTGTTTCCTTATAGACCAGGAGATATAGTCTATATTTGAATGCAAATGTGTAATCAGCACAGACTGCCCCTATCAAGGAGGGACACAGGTAAAACCCACAGGGCAAATTTATGGTTTCCCATCCAGTTATCCAAGTTACACTTAAATAGGGTTGTAGAGGAGCTCTGTTTAATGTGAATTGGCAGTTTATTCCAGAGGAGTGGCAACCTGTGGGAGACATATCTATCCCTCCAGCAAGTCCTATTTATGTCGCAAGCCAGGTTAAGGTCCCTAGTTCGAGTGAATCTTGTCCCATTTGACTTGTGGATGTGTAGCATTTCCTTTAAGGCAGGATCTGAGACTGCTCTATAGGCCAGGCACAAGTCGACTCTAAGCAGTCTATACAATACAGTGTTCAGTGACAGCGATTTCAGTCTGTCCCTGTAGGACATGTGCTAAAGACCCTGAGTTTTCTTAGTAAGAAAACTCTGAGGTTTCTCCAGTTGCTGCAGGTATCTCGAGAGGTACATACAAAAGGAAGCATTGTACTCTATTATTGGTCTGATGAGTGATGAGTACAGGGGAGATATAACCTCCTTCACTCTGAATGCTATGCCTTTACTTATGAGATGAGCAATGTAGAAGGCCTTCCTCACCAATGTGGACACATGCTGATCAAAGTTAACGCAACTATCAACCTGTGTCCCCAAATCTCTCACCACTGAGTTTGTACTTAGGGTGTTATTATTAATATTGTAGATTGCAGGGACATCCCCCTTGTCGAAGGGGATGATAATGCATTTTTTGCATTGAGTTTAAGACTGTGGATTTGGTACGAATCATTTGTCTGTGTAAGCCCATTTTGTAGTATGTTGACGTCATTCAGGGATTAAGTGATTGCACCCAGTTTGCAGTCATCAATGAGCTTTGTCAGCAACAGACCATCTATTTTTACCTGAACATCTGAGAAATAGATCCCAAAGAGTACAGGGCCCAACACCGATCCCTGTGGAACACCACTAGTGACAGGTCTGCTGGTAGAGGTGGAATCCCCTACTTTGACTGTGTGTTCTGTCAGTGAGCCAGTTGGCTGCCCACCTAATGACATATGGATTGAGATGTCTAAGTGGGGGGTTGTGTCAGAGGCCTTGGCTAAGTCTAGATAGAGAGCATGTATTGATTTTCTTTCATCCAGGATTTTGGTGACATTCTCTTAGGTTCATAGGTTCATAGGTTCGTACTAGGCTATCTGCCCTAGGGCATTTATAAGCCTAGCCAGAGTGTGTGTGGCTTTAACCACCCCTTAGGATGAGAATACTACACCCATTTAGGGTTTTAGTTTACTGTGCCTCTGTCTAGTAGTGACACAGAGATGACCCCCGGGGTAAAACTACGATCTCCCATCCACTCGTCAAGATTTCTCTTGAATAGAGTTAGTGAGGGGCTCTGCACAACATGGATAGGGATTCTGTTCCAGAGTGTAGGGAGCCTCTGGGTTATGAATCTGTCCCTCCAGCACGTCCTATTTATTTCTGTGTTGAGGTTTAAGTCTCTTGCTCTCATGGCTGTGATGGATTTGGATTTTTTTGAGGTGGAGCATGTCCATTAATTCCAGATTGGACATGGCCTTGTACGTCAGGCACAAATCACCTCTGAGTAGGCGGTATGCGACTGAATAGAGCTGGAGTTTTTTCAGTCGGGCAGCATATGACATATGTTTAAGACCCTTTATCCTCTCGGTGAGGAACTTTTGGGGTCTTTCCAACTGCTGCAGGTGTCGGGTAAGATACATCCCAAATGGGGCATTGTACTCAATCATTGGCCTGATAAGAGAAGAGTACAGGGGCACAATGACCTCTCTTGATCTAGATGTGAAACCCTTCATGATAAGGTGGGCAATATAGAAGGTCTTCCTAACCACTTTGGCAATGTGAGTGTCAAATGAGAGGTTACTGTCAACCTGGGTCCCTAGGTCCCTGATTACCTCTTCCGTACTTAATGGATTACCACCTATGTGGTAATTTGTGGGTACCTTGTTTTTCCCAAAGGGTATGACTATACATTTTTTGGCTTTCAGTTTAAGGCCATGGCTCTGGCACCAATTATCCATTTCTATGAGGCCTCTCTGAAGGATGTTTGTGTCCACTGGAGTATCAATTATGGCGCCCAGTTTGCAGTCATCTGTGAACTTTGTCAGCCACAATCCTCCTATGTTTGCCTGTACCTCGGAAAAATAAATGCCGAACAAGAGGGGTCCCAGGACTGAGCCCTGTGGGACACCGCTTGTGACTGGCTTAGAGTCTGACATAGCTCCAGCAACTCTGACCCTGTGGGTTCTGTCCTTGAGCCAGTTTGCAACCCATCTTGTGACATATGGGTTTACATTTAAGCTGGTGAGTTTGTCTATGATGCCCGAGTGGGGTATTGTGTCAAAGGCTTGTGCAAGGTCAAGGTAGGCTGTGTGAACTGCCTTACCCTCATCAATGGCCTTAGTGACTGTTTCAAAAAAGTCGACCAAGTTCAAAAGGCAGGATCTGCCCTTGACAAAGCCAAATTGGGTAGGATCCAATGTCTGTAGGTCCCCAATGTCTTTGTTTATGAGTTCCATAATGATCCTCTCCATAGCTTTGCAGACCAGGCTCGTCAAGCTTATGGGGCGGTAATTTCCAGGGTCCGTAGAAGCACCGCCTTTGTGAAGTAGGACCACTGTTGCCATACGCCACTCTTTGGGTACGTATCCTGTAGTAAGGCTAAGATTAAACAGCAGCCTTATGTGTGGGTTTAGTTCCTCTTGGAGTTCATGTAGCATACAGCCCGGGACACCGTCCGGTCCCATTGATGCTGTGTTTTTAGCTTTAGAGAGGGCGGCTCTCACCTGGGCATCTGAGATGTTAGGGAGGCTACACTCTGCTGGGATAGTTATTTCTCCTTTTGGGGGGGAAGAGAGGAGAAATTTGCACTGAACCTGTCTGCCAGAATGTTGGCAATGTCAGTGGGTTCAGTGTATTTTGTGTCATTTTGGACTAACTCTGAGCATATCTGGGAGTTTCCACCCAGGTTTCTAACATAGCTAAAGAAGGCCTTGTGATTGTCTTTTGTGTCTTTTGCGATTTTTCTCTCAAAGTTGGCCTTGGATGATTTTATGAGTGATCGTAGTTTTTTGCTAGTACTGATCAGAGATGCCTTCCCTTTTAGGGATTTTGCTCTGTCATGTAGTAGCTTCCTCCTCCTGTTGTAAAGTTTGTTTATGGCTGGGGTCCACCAGACTGGGCGCCTGCCTTTGGGGGAATGGGTCTTGGTTTTATTTGGGATTGCATGATCCATGCATTCCTGAAGGTGCCCGTAGAAGGCATTTGTAAAGGATTCAGCAGTGTGGGCTGTGGTTTCCACTGGCCCAGGGGCCTTGAAGGATACCACTTCAGTCTTAAGAAGTGTGAAGTTGGCTTTTGAGAAGTTCTTCACTGTGGTCTTTTGTGCAGGGGGTGGGGGCAGTATGTGGATTTCCAGTGAGATTAATTTATGGTCTGATCTTACCAAAGAGGGATATACTTCCGGTGTGGAGCATTTTGTCCCCATGTTTGTGATGATCAGGTCTAGTATATTGTCTCCTCTTGTGGGGATGGTGACTAGTTGTTCCATCGCATTTGAGTTTATGAATTCTAGGAACCTTTGGGCTAGGGTGTTGGGGCTTGAGTAATGTTCCCAGTCTATGTTTGGGTAGTTGAAGTCTCCCAATATGATGGTATTTGGAGAGACATTCATACTCTCCAGTGTCTTCAGGAAGGCTGTGTGGGGTTCCTGAGTTTGAGAGGGTGGTCTGTAGCATGCTACAAACTGTAAGGCAGTTTTGCCTATGGTTAGTTGCACCTGGATGGTCTCCGATGCTTCGTGCGTTGCCACTAACCTGGAGGTGTGGGTATCTTTGATGAATATGGATACTCCCCCTCCTTTTGTGGTTCGGTCCAAGTTTTGGGGCCGGAAAGCATGATATGAGGTAAAACCTGATAGTGCTGGGGTGCTCTCAGGAGCCGTGAACCAGGTTTCAGTCACTGCACAGACATCGATGTTCTCCATACTGAGGAGGGCTTTGAGGGCATGCATCTTGAGATTTAGACTTCTAGCATTGAGCAGCATTACCCTTAGTTTTTTTCCACTTGTGTTTTGTAGGGAGGTAGGTTTGTCATTTGAGCCTTGCCTAAAAAAGGCACTATGGGGGTGGCAAGAGCCTTGGCCAATATCCGGAAGCCCAGGGGTGACAGGTGCAAGCCATCCCTTGCGAAGCAGCATGGCTTGTCAAGCATGTCATCCCAAGCAGACAGACATTGGATCCCCTTAGAATGACACCAGTAATTAAGCCAATTGTTAAAACTGATCATTTTGTCTTTGTACTGTGGCATCATTCTTGGTGAGGGTAAGATGCTGCTCAGGGTCAGGGTCATACTGGCCTGGGCTACATAATCAGAGAGCTCCTCTATGTCTCTTTTCATGTAATCCAGGGAGGTACGTCTCATGTCGTTCACACCGGCATGTACAATGACTGAGTCATATTTGTACTTGCTGTGGAGTGACCTGAGTGCTTGTGTTATGTGGTGGATTCTAGCTCCCGACAGGCAGCTTACTGTGACCTTTTCCTTGTTCAGTCTGGTGAGCGGGATGTCAGTGTGTCTGACTATGGAGTCACCTATTACAAGTGTGTCTGGCATGTTTTTTGGCCTTAAGGGCTGTGACTGTTTAGCACACTGACTTTGTGAACTATGTGTTGCATGTGCTATGTCTTGAGGTGGCGGTTGCTTGGGTGTCTGCTTTGGAGGCCTCTGTTGTTTTGGTAGATTTTTAATCAGCGCCTCCGAGTATGTTTTTGTGTGTTTATGTGTTTGGTTTGCAGTTGTGATAGTTCTATGTGAGACTGGGTTTGTGGTGTGCGTGGTTACCTTCTCCTCCTGACTGGTCTTGCCAGTACTGAATTGAGAGAGCTCAGCCTCCAGTTTGGCTATATAGTTGCATCTCTCGCATATATTTGTATTTGTTGGGAGGAGGAGAGGGTTGTCTGTGTACATGAGGCAATTGTAACATTACCTCAAGATTCCCAGATTCACCAGCTGAACAGGAGAGGACGCCAGCAACTGACCCTTCAACATGCTAGAAATAGTGAAAAAGATTGCTGTGTAACTGAGTTAGAAAGGACCTATAGGGGAATGGGTACTCAAGGGAATTTAGGTGAATGAAGTACTTTCTTTTGTTTAAGAGTGCTTTACCTGTATAAAAAATGCTTTAGGAGCAAGTGCTGAGCTTTTCAGATAGAGTATAGGCTGTTTAGATTGCAAGTAGAGCAGTTCTAAGGGAAAAATTGAAGCGCAGACTTTACGGAGCCAGAAATAGTTTAAACTTGATTAACCAGCGCTGCCCGATGCTGCTCTATGAGCAACTTTGCGCTAATTCGTGCAATTATAGCAGGGGGTTGAAAAGAGCCAGGAATTGACCCAAAATGGCCAATAAACTACAAGTTGCTGGGCTGGAACCACTCCTCTAGTGACAAATAGGTTGCTCAGTGCTCCCCACTCCCACTGGTGAACAAAGAAGCTTCCTCTTATCCAAATAAGGATGTGGATAGCACAGGAACTAAGACAAAGCCCAGAGATCAGCAAAATCTGAAGACTGGACTATTCTAGTTCAGAAAAGCGGGAAAACAAGGATATTTTTTTGTTTTTTTTTCTTTTTAGAAGTCCACCAGATTTAATAGGCATGATCTACCCTTGAAAAATCAAGACTAGGTTGGGTCAGAAATTTGAAGGTCTCATGTATCTTTATTAATAAGGTCCGTGATGATTCTCTCAATGGCTTTGCAGATAAGGCTGGTTAAGGTTATGGGTCTATAGTTCCCAGGGTTGGTTGATGGACCCTATTTGTGCAAGGAGATAACGGTTGCTGTTTTCCATTTATCTGGGACAAAGCCAGTGCTTAGACTGTGGTTAAAGAGAGTACCCAATGGTTCTGCTAACTAATGTTTTAGACCATTTAGTATGCAGCCTGGGATGTTATCAGGTCCCATAGAGACTGTGTTTTTGGCCTTGGAGAGTGCAGTTATGACCTGCTCTTTGGAGATGCTAGGTGGAGGACTGGTGATAGGTAAGTTATGGGGTATGACTGGTAGGGACAGGGGGGGGTGAAGTTTTCGCTGAACCTGTCTGCTAGCAAGTCGGCTATTTCCGCAGGTTCACTGTCGGTTGTACCATTCACTACTAACTCTGCACAAATCTGGGCCTTCCCATTTAGATTTCATATGTAGCTAAAAAATGCCTTATGATTATCTTTGGCTAGGGATGCTAATTTAGTTTCATAGTTAGCTTTAGAGGATTTTACAAGATGTCTAATTTGCCTGCTCATGCTGTGGAGGGTGTTCCTCTATTGCTTATTCCTTTCCCTCTTTCTTTTGAACAGCATTTTCTTCCTCTTATTGTATAACTTATTAATGCTGGCTGTCCACCACAGTGGCTTATTTTTTTCCTTGAGGACCTTGTTTTGCTCTTATCAGGTACAGCTGAATCAATATATTTGTATAGGTATTTATACAGGGCATTGGGGTGTACCTCAGTATAGGAGTCCTTGCTGTCATTGGGGACAGGGGGTTTGAAACTATTAATGCTATCGCTTAGGAGGCTGTAGTTTGTTTTGGTGAAAGTTTTCAACCTGATAGCTCCTGAGGGGCATCAGATATGATTGTTGCTTTGAACAAGACTGATCTATAATCAGATTTTAGCAGGGCAGGCCTCACACATGAGGTGGTGCATCTCCCATGTTGGTGAGTAATAGGTCAATGACATTTGTGCCCCTTGTGGGTGCACAAACTATCTGTTTCAGGGCATTTATGTTAACAAAATCCAAGAACTTTTTGGTAAGCATGTTTGTACTCATACATGTTTCCCAGTCGATGAAAAAATAGTTAAAATCACCCATAACCAGAGTGTTTGGCTGTATTGTGAGTGAATCAAGTAAGTCCAGGTAGGCAGTGTTGTTATCATGGTGGGGGACTTATAGCTAACAATGACGTGGAGGGGGAGGGTCTTACCTACAGTTAGTTGTACTTGGAATAAGTCTAGGGGTGTTCTGTTTAACCAGTCTTGAGGTGTATTTATCTTTGATGAAGATTGATACTCCTCCTCCTCCTTTGGTTCTTTCATGTTCATTTTGCATTCTGAACATGTGGAAGCCATTGGAGCCTTGCATGGCCGGGGTACTTTCTGTGGCCTTGAATCCTGTTTCAGTGATTGCACAAACATCAATATCTTCCAAAGTAAGGAGTGCTTCCAATGAGTGCATTTTCTGATTTAGACTCCTAGCATTAAGCAGCATAACTTTGAGTTCGGCTTTAGACCCCTCCCAACATCTTTTCTCCAACATCCACTGCTGATATCTTCCACTGTAAGGTGTCCTGCAGCCTTGTAAAAGTCACACTTGTGCCACGCCGCTTGCATAAAATACTGACGTCTCTAGCCTGTGTACTTAGTTATGAGTTCTTATCTCACTGCAGTCAACTCAGGTGTGTGTGTGTGTGTGTGTGTGTGTGTGTGTGTGTGTGTGTGTGTGTGTGTGTGTGTGTGTGTGTGTGTGTGTGTGTGTGTGTTTGTGCACTTGCTTGATGTTAGACAGCCCATTTTACACCAGCATTTGGGACACTGCTATCATCTTCTCCTCATCAAACACTACCGATGTCACCACCTATAAACTGTTGTCTGACACCATTCAAGTCAGACTTCTGCTATGGCACTTGCCTTAAATACAGAGTTCTCTAGTCAGTATAATTAGGTAGGGGTTCTGTTCTCACTGCAGTCAACTGGTGTGTGTGTGTGTGTGTGTGTGTGTGTGTGTGTGTGTGTGTGTGTGTGTGTGTGTGTGTGTGTGCGGGAGCTCACGTGTGTGTGTGTGTGTGTGTGTGTGTGTGTGTGTGTGTGTGTGTGTGTGTATGTGCGTGTTTGTGTGTGTGTGTGTGTGTGTGTGTGTGTGTGTGTGTGTGTGTGTGTGTGTGTGTGTGTGCGTGTGTGTTTCACTTGCTTGACATTAGACAGAGCATTTTACACCAGCACGTGGAACACGGCTGTTACCATCTTCTCCTCACCAGACACTGATGATGTCATCACCTGTAAACTGTTGTCTGACACCCTCCAAGTCAGACATGTGCTGTGGCGCTTAGCTTAAATGCTGCGTTCTTTAGTCAATGTACTTAGGTAGGGGGTTTGTTCTCACTGCAGTCAGGCGGGGGGGTGTTTGTGCACTTGCTTGACATTAAAGAGAGCATTTTACATCGGCATGTAGGACACTGCTGTTACCATCTTCCCGTCACCAGACTCTGCTGATGTCATCAGCTGTAGCTGATTTGTGGATGTGCAGTTTTTCCATCAGGGTAGGGTGATGGTAGATATAAAAGGAAACATTATACTCTATTAGTGTTCTAATGAGGGTCGAATACAGTGCTATTATAATATCCTTGGATCTGGATATGATGGCCTGAATTATGAGGTGCTCAACATAACCTTTCCATACCACTGTAGAAACTTGGTGGTCGAAGTTCAAATTGCTATCTACGTGTGTTCCTAGGTCTTGCACCACTGGGTTTGAGTATGGGGTGGGATGTCAATGTTGTTATTAGTGGGGAATTCCACTTTGCAGAAGGGAAACCTAATGACACATTTTTGTGTTTATTTGTAGACTGTGTGGCTTTGGCACCAATCATTTGTCCCTGTTAGCCCCTCCTGTAATATATTAACATCATTGGTGAATTCAATGATTACACCCAGTATGTAATAATCAGCAAACTTGGTAAGCCAAAGGCCATATACTTTAGCTTGGACTGTCAAGAAATAGATTCCAAACAGTAAAGGGCTCAGCAGAGATCTTTGGGGTACACCAGTAGTGACAGCTCTACTGATAGAAATTGATTCACCAACTTTCACAGTATGTGCTCTGTCGGAGATCCAGTTGGTTAACCATC
The DNA here is from genome assembly GCF_019279795.1 of Protopterus annectens. Classification (NCBI taxonomy): domain Eukaryota; kingdom Metazoa; phylum Chordata; order Ceratodontiformes; family Protopteridae; genus Protopterus; species Protopterus annectens. Next base: position 382,395,509 of record NC_056741.1, read on the forward strand.
TAGTGACATAATGGTTAATCCCCAGCTGGGCGAGTTTCTCAATGATACCTGAGTGGGGGATTGTGTTCAAACCCTAGGCCAGATCAAGAGAGGCATATGCACTGCCTTACCTGTATCCAGGCCTATCACACAGAATCAGTGGGCTGTGGCAACATCGTAGATCACCTTTAGTGTGATTTGGAACATACACTTACTTGACACTGTTATATACACACTTCAGCACACCCTGCAGATGGAATATGTTCCAGAAGAAGGGTGTACATCAACATGCATCTATCTGGGGGGGGGTCAGCACCTGATGCGTGCATGTATAGATATATCCTGACTCTCCTCATCTATGAGGTAGACCAACATGCAATCATGGACTTTTTCTAAGTGGACACTGGTAATATCATGGCTGTGTGCAAAAGACATGTGAGTTGTTAATGCTTACATCCATGTCTGTTACATCTGTTAGATGTCCTCAAAGAGGTGATTGAGGGCATGCATAATGACAACACTATCATCTTGTGGAACGTGACCAGCCCAAGGCATTTGACACAAATCCATACTGAGGTATTCCCTCAGCACTATCAGAAGTGGCCATAAACACCTCTATCACCAAGTGGGTAGACCACTGAATCACATACGTGGCATCTAAATATTTTGAAATGTGTGAAGTGATCTATATCTTGAGTCCGGTGATCAGGTCCATACATCAGGGCTATCTGCTAGGCCCTTTCCTGTCCATTATTTAAGTCAGAGACATCAAGAATGACATACATATCCTGTGTCCAAACAGCTGTCTGGAGGACTAGAGAATGTGGGCAGTCATTGACTCCAACTGCGATATTAGTATAACACAGACAGTAGCAACACACCAAAGAGTGCTGCCACAACCATGACAATACTTGAGATGAAACAAAAACATGAAAATGAAACAAACACACAACCCAATTGTAATGTAGATGTAGACGTCACACCCCTATAAGCAGCCCAGGTGGTATGTGACCTGTGTCCTGGGGTAGTTGGTATGTGGAATGCCCACCAGCATGTGACCACAGTGGTGCCTACTCCCTTGTATGCAACACAACTACTGAGTATGTGCAGGACATCCACATCAAAGGCCATAATACCTCCATAGTTCACATCCTTCTCCTTCATCACACCAATAACTGAGTACAATGCACCCTTCTTCATGTACCTCCCTACACATCTTCCAGTGATGTGTAACTAAAGTGTACCACCTTTGCCACAGTGAGCTCCCACACATTGTATTGGCCATATTTAGGCATTCTTTTTTCTGCATAAACATTACTGTCTGATGGTGCGGAACCCCAATCAAGGTGTTATACCGGATGCATGTGTGATACCTGTTCAAGTGATGCACACAGTACATACATAGCTGTTTGGCAACATTGATGGCATGGGTTACATTCGTATGGATTGTGCCATATATATGCCATGTGCACCAGTCGACTAGCTTGGATTTATCATAATGTCACATACAGGTATAGCAGTGTCCCTCCTAACACCTCAGTTTGGTTAAATACATATATTAGAGGCAGATGGAGGTTGTGACATAGAGTTTTCACTGAAATACGAAGCACAGTGGTGAGATTTTTAATGTAGATATATTAGAGTTTAAGGAGAGTCAGAGGAAATATGAAGAAAATAGAGAGATTATAGAGTTACTAAGAAAGATTTAATAGGAATGTTTTCATGGATAAGGGGTTGAAAGTGAATATGAGCTTTAAATAGGACAGCAGATGGTTATCCTGGTGTAGAGCAGGAGCAGAGCCTTTCCTGTTTGAGGTGGTCTTTTAAATAGAGTTTGAAGGATTGGTAAGAGGTAGCTGTCCTAATGGAAGCAGGGAAAGAATTCTAGGCTTTGGCGACAGAGTAGGAGTAAAGGTAGTGCTACTTTTGGTTATTTGATCAAAGAGGGAGACTGGACGAGTATTTTTGCAGGGCTACATTTAGAGCAGTACACATGTCAGGATAGTTAGTGATCTTATATGTAGTGAGTAATTGAGTATATTTTAGCTTGTTAGGTAGTTCTAGCCAGTTAAGGGTTTTTACTGCAGAACAATGATGGGTACAGTATTGAGCACTAGTAGCAAATTTGGCAATTTTATTATAACATTGTTCAAGTTTTTTGAATATTTGATTTTTGGAGATTTGTGAGAATGGGAGCACTGTAGAGGATAGGAGGTAATTTTTTGCTAGTGTGATTCTAGAGGTGGGGTGAAGAAGTTTCTAGATCTGTAGAAAAGACCTAATATTTTATGTTTTTATGGCATTTTGTATGTGGTAATCCGATTTAAGACTGTTATCTATGATCATTCCTACCAGCTTCGTTTGAAAGGTTAGTTCAATGTTGGTGCTATTGAGGATACATATTTTGAAGTTGTTTTATCTTGTGGGGCTTTGTTGTGGGAAAATAGTAGTAGTTTGGCTTTGTTGGGATTAAGCTTAAGTTGAAAGTTTCATAACCATTTTTCTGTGGCAAGTGAAGGATTCCTGTTTGATTTGCTGTAGATCAGATGGAGTGTTTGGTGAGCATTTAAGTGTTGAATCATCGCCATATTTTATAATGGAGGCATGTTGTGTGAATGTATGGAGTGACATGGTAAGTATATTAAACACCAAGAGTCCAAGGATTGAGCCTGGTGGATACCTTTATTCACACAGAGAAAGGGGTATAGAGTGTTCTGCCATATTACTGATTTGAATCTGTCTTTGAGATAGCTCTGAAACAAGATTAAGGTATTTGATGTAAGGCTTTATGATGACATTTCTTTTAGAAGTTTTGCGTGGCTAACAGTAGCAAAGGTTTTTGATAGATCAAGGAATAATGCAGATACAAATGTGTTACTATCCTTGGTTTTATTGGCTGTTTCCATAAATGAGAGTAGAGCTGTATTAGTACTATGAGATGGGTGAAAAACATGTTGGGTTGAGGATACAAGTTGTTCCTGTGTAAAATATTGTAAAAGTTACTTATGGACACATTTCCAGTAATTTGAAAGTGGGGACAGAATTACTATTCGCCTGAAGATTGTGATATCACATGAAAGACCTCATTTGTGGAGGGAAGTAATGTGTGTCATTTTCCAGAGCTTTGGGACATATGATTCTTGTATAGATCTGATTAGGAGGATGGAATTGGTTTAGGCAATGCTACTAGCTGTTGTTTTTAGAAACTCCCTTGGTAAATTATCTGCAAAGATAGAGCAAACTTTTAGCTTGTTTAGCAGATGTTTGATATTAGTTGTAGGCACTGTCAGAAGGTTGAATGTAGAAGCAACTTGGGAATGTTTAGCTGAGTCAGGTTTGGCTGAGTTAAAACACTTTGTAATGGATGCTATGCTATAGATAAAATATTTATTAAATTGTGTTGCAAGATCCACTGCCCAGTCTGTAGTATTTTGTTGATTGTTGACCAGAATGTTTTGAGACCTGTTTTACAAATATTTTGGAAGTTATTATATTATTTTTTTTTGTCCAAGGTTGTTTTTTGTTTTTTCGTGCTTGGTTATGTAGTATTTTATATTGCTGGGGGTTTTAAGATGGGTTTTTTTTGTCAGTTTCTCCAAACTTTATCCCCAGTCTGCATCAATTTTCTAGAAATTTCAGTTAACATTTATTTTTATTTTCTTGTCCCTTGAGGGTGCTATTTTATTACGGATGTTGAGGAATATTGTATTATATGTCATTAGCATTTTGTCTAAGGGGATAGATTTTAGTATGTTCCAGCTGAATGATGACAGGATTGCATTGAATGTGTCTGAGTTAAATTTACTTAGGTTGTGTATGTTTTTTACTACTTGTTGTTTAGGGATATTTTTTTGTACATCATTTAGTTTAGGCTGGGGAGTGATCACTGTGAGAATTAGGTAAGGTACCAGATTCATGAAATTTATTGGGGTCAGATATGAGAATCCAGTGCAGTAAAAAACTTGAGTTTTTAGTGAAACAGGATGGATCCTATATGAGTTGTTTAAAGCTAAATATGCTGATACTAGATTTTGGGGTAGTAGATGTAAGTTCAAGCCAGTTTATATTTATATCTCCTAGTATTATTGTTTCATAAGGGATATTATTTGAGGTCCAGTATAGGATTTCTTCTAATAAACTTATGTTGTCACTTGGTAGAATATACAACATGAGTATATGTATTTGCTTTTGTTTATTTAATTTTACGATTGTAATAAGAAGTTCAGTTTTGTTGAATTGTGGTATAGGAGCATTATATACTGTTAGATTGTAGTGATTTGGGAACATTGATGCAACACTACCACCTTTTTACATTTATTGAGGTAATTTCATATTATATTATAACCAGATGGAAGGATTTCAGTATCACTGATTTTATCCTTTAGCCATGTTTCAGCTATGGCCAGGATATTGAGTTTGTGTCCGGCAATCCAAGCATGTAGCCAAGTAATTTTGTTTCCTATGCTTCTGGTATTTATGGTAAAGAAATTTAGCTGGTTTGTGAGCTGTGGGGGTTGTGTGGTTTGGGTGATATTGTTTTTTTCTGTATGTATTTATCTAAGTGATGGTTATCAGGCTTGGGATTAGGATGAATATCTCCATCTATAAGTATTGCTTTGATATTGTGTAGCAATTGTTATACTTGCTTGTGGGTGATTTGCTGAGGGGTATGATTTTTGGTTGTTTGGGGCTGTACTGAGTAGTTAGTTTTTGTAACAGAGGTAAGGAGTGTCGTGGAAGAGACTAGCTACTATTCTTGGGGTATTTAAATAAGTTTTTGGGTTGAAGTCGAGAAACTTAGTTGGTGAGATGATGTTTGTAATTGTGAGATTTTGATAATAAATAAGGAAGGTGAGGCTAAGAAGAATACCTAAAGTAAGACAAGGTCGAAGCATTATCAATTAGCAACATGTTGGTAATGTTTTATGAAGAGTATTAGGCAGAAGGATATTAATCTGATGTTTTTAGAGAGGTAGATAATTGAAGTGATTACAGTAACATTTAATGATGGAATTAGGCTTGTAATGTGAGATGTCCAATTAAATAGGAAGTTAGATATACTATAGTCTTGATAGCAGAGTTATGGAGATAATTGGAAATTTAAGGAGGATGATGATTGGATAGCTAGTTGAGATAGAGCTTAGTTAAATATAAAAATAGAGGTAGTGGGGGTGGGTGGAAGATGAGGGTAGGGTAGGGGAACAGAGCAAGACACAGTTACCTACCAGAGTTTTTGCTTAAAAAAAATTTAAAAAACTCTGGGAGATACAGCCTCTGACAAGGTAAGAGATAATAATGTAGACTGTTGTTTTATCTGTAAACGTTTATTTTGTTAATGTCTAGTAGTTATGCTTTAGTCAGATTAGGGAAAGATATTAACTTTTGAATTTTGAGCTGAGGTACAACCAGAATTTGGTGAAATATCCCTACCTGCATTAAATTACTGCTAGTTTAAGTTAAGAGCAGTTGTTACAACTTCTACTAGAAGTTATGGCTTAGTAAGAATGTTATGTTCTTCTTTATTTTTTTTTAGTAAATCTCCTGGTCAAGGGTACATCAACATCCTCAGTAACACAGGATCTAGCTAAAATAACATTTGGGGTATGGGGGTACATACAGGATTTACAAATAGGATTCCAGCCTCATAAATAACTACAGGTAACACTTTCATCCATCAGAATTATGATAAAATGATTAACAGCATATTTCAAAGGCTAGAACTTGGTGTTTAGTATATCCATTTAAACAGCCACACTGCTGCAGGTTTCTTTTAAAAAATCATCTTTATCAACCACAGTGGAAATGGTTAGCAACATTTCACAACATCATCTTGTAAAACACTGTCTAATTTAGAAACACACATATATATCAAAGATAAATAAATATAAAAAGATGGGATACGATTTGTAATATTCTTCTACCAAAGACATGTGACTTTACAATGATTCATACTCATAACGGTGCACTAACCATTTATATCCCTACTGTGCAACCCAGACAACATCAAAATGAAATGTTCTTTCCACACAGACAATTTAACACATTACTACACAGATTTCTACCAACTTGGAATTCCCATTTTTATATCACATTCATTCTTTAGTCTTTGTCCCATAAGTGCAGAAAACTGAATAATGGGTGATCCACTCTTATATTCCCCAAGTCACTCTCATCATCATCATCATCTACACTATTTTGGAACATCCCATCCTCCTTTTACTTTCTTACCGCTTGATAAAGTTTAGCCAGATTCTCTTATGTTAGAATCTGCCTTTTTATCTTAAGTCAGACTAAAATCATTAATCTTTAATTAATCTGAACACTCAGCCTAAAGTTTTGCTCTGTTGTTTTGACATCAACTTCCTCTTCATAGGAGACCCTTTACATCAAATGGAATGCCATCTCATTTCTGCAGTCTCCCATCATCTCCTTGAAAATATTAAGCAACCTGAACATGACTAGCCACTAATGCAGTAGAAACTTGTTCAAATGTCCCAGCTTTCACATTTATACTGTATCAAGCAAGATATAGTCACTCAGCCAAAAAGCAAAACCCCCATCTACCCTGTCCACCCTAATAGGCAATGCCAGAAACATCCACATTTAACAAGTTTCATGTAATCAGCATGGAAAGTCAACTGAAAGCTCCAGTAATATTTGAAATATCACTTGCTTAAGAATTGAACATTATGCACTCCACACTCAGTAACGGGAAGAACAAACTCCATCCTGTCCATATTGCAACAAATCCCCTGGAATGTTACAAATATATTCTTAACAAGCTTTTTATTTGCCCACTAGACCATTGCATCTAGTATGTCTTCCTAAGAAAGTGAATACTTCACTACAAGTTAACACCTCTGTTTTCAATGAAACCTGAGAACAATCTAATATAATACCATAAACAGGATGATACACCTTCCAGTTATTAAAAATATTCACAACACAGGACAAGGAGAAAGGCAACCCCACCCTCAAATTTCAGAAGTCCACAAATTTAAAATCTCATTTAAATAAAAAGATTGCTTTGTCTATGTAAGCTGACCCTTGATCAGGTCTACAATGCTGTTTATAATTACAATGTAATTACAAGCTGAATAGCCACCCTCAGCATTTAAATAACTATAAGTAGGGCAAACTTACCCTACTCAGGGGTTGCGTAACAATCATTTTGATTTAAGCACTACATACATAAAACTTTTCAACTATAAGCACACCATTCATATAGCAAACCACTTGAAAAATAAAGTTTGACATATTATGAAGACAGTCCCTAAAATTATAATAAAGTAATCACTCTGTGCATTTTCCTAGCATATGTTATATCTTTGACTATTAATTCAGAGTACTAAAGTGACAAACTAACTAGAACTCATACTCAGCTAGTCATACTAATTTTTGATTCAACATTTTCCATTGTAAATCACCACTAACAGACACACTAACATAATTTCAAAATGTAAACTTTGAGTGTTAGTATGTAACTAAGTGAGATTAAAGAACATATATTTAACAGTTTACAATTTGACATTCCAGTTTACCTAAATTAACATATTTCCATTGACAGGCATTATAATGCATTATACCATGACCCCCCATTAATATTCCAAAATGTGCATGCTGATTGGCCAGCGTGCACATTGTAAATCGACTTATACTAATGGAAAAAGGTCCGGTCCCCCAGACTTTTTCCATTAGTATAAGTCTCTTTTAAAACACTGTCTCGCTATGTTAAAAGAGTTTAACATAGCGACACAGGTTTAAAAAAAGCAACGGAGATCTCCGTTGCTTTTTAAAACTGCCTCGCTATGTTAAACTCCTTTAACATAGCGACACAGTAAAAAGCAGCGGAGATCTTGCTTTCTCCGTTGCTTTTTAAACCTGTCTCGCTATGTTAAATGGGTTTAACATAGCGAGACAGCTTTAAAATAAGCAACGGAGCTCTCCGTTGCTTATTTTACAGCTGTCTCGCTATGTTAAACCCATTTAACATAGCCAAACAGTAAAAAGCAACGGAGATCTTGCTTTCTCCGTTGCTTTTGGCCACAGCTCTGATGTACTGCGTAGGCATGCGCAGTACATCAGAACTGCCGCGGATACCAGACAGCTGCGGAAGGGCAGCAAAGAGGCATTATACAATGCCATTATTTAAGAAAAGTAATTATTTCTTTTCTTAAATAATGTCATAGTATAATAGCAATAACCCACTTCTGGGTGTGGGTAATGCGGGATTTACCCACGGTTGTCTTTGTTCGCCCTCGGGACCAAACCACGCCAACCATGGGTAAATCCCGCATTACTCACACCCAGGCGTGGGTTATTGCTATATAAACCTAAACTGTACTAGTGAACTAATTCAGTAAAGTACAATAAGTCAAGCAGCTTATCACATTATACTCTTGTGTATAACTAGGATTTATAATGTCCTTTTAACAAACATTCACTTTTTATATAAATTGTTAGGTGGCTTAATGTCTTATAATGTCTTTAATGAAGAAACATTCATCAGACCACTAAGGTTTTCTACCATTTAGCCACATGACCAGTAGGACTCTTGATAATTCTTGAGGGAACTATAGAGGTAAATCCTTTCACATTGGCCTCCATCAGTTACCCAACAGCAATATAAAACATCTGTCATTGGTTGTTACATCTGTTTATTGTTTTAATTTATCTTATAATTCCAATGAACTCAGTCTGCCATGTTTTGAGGGACTGCTAACTTCCATGTCATCTGCACCATGTCTTAGTAATTAAGCTAATCTGACTAACCTGTCCATTTCTACCTGCACTCTGATAAATAACTGCATTCCAGCTGAAAACAAAAAAGCTTTACAACAGCCAGAAATGTCAATTTGTATCCTAGCTTTCATCACCTATATACTTTCTTCAGCACAAAAAAATTGAGATTGTTGTCTAAGTATGGTTTCACTAAAGTCATGGTCCATAAACACTGGCCAACCTTCAACTGTACATCTTTTTTTTCAAATTGCCAAAGTTGCCATAATGTTTACTCCTTCTCATACCATGAAACAAACTGTACCAATATAATCTTTGGTTTTCCATAAGCTTACTCAGTTACAGATAAAAGAAATATGATGACATTTTCAATACCAAATTTCATCTTAGTCAGTTTAGTTCATAATACCATCTTTGTTTTGGCAAAATTCAAATCCAAACAGTCCACTCTTTCATCTTCCAAAATGTCACATAATTCCAGATTCCTCCTTCTTTCCTTATTCTATAATGATACCAGTTGTTCAACATAAACCATTTGGACTTAATTTTTTTGCAGTGTCATTACATATTTCAGCATATCTCTGTCTCAGTGGTAACATTGCTTCATACTTGGCCATTAGTAACTCACATTAATCAGCCTCTGAATATTTTAAGAGTCTAGTGCAGCAAGCTGATAGTCAAGACAACTGCTTCAGCTCATACATAATCACATTGATTACAGCACTAGCATCTTTCTTCCTGTAGAGTTTTTGTCATTTTCTTTATTACCAAGCTGAAACAGTTGTCGCCTCACAGTTAGACGTTGCCTGTTCGATTCTCAGTTAGAGCGTCTTCTGTGTGGTGACATGCGTGAACGGGTGTTCCTTCGTTGAAGGTTGTGCGTTAGGCCCAGCAAGCCAGCATGTAAAACTCTACTGCCAATCATTAGCGGACCGGAGTTCCGCTGTGGCGACCCCTAACCGGGAAAAGCCGAAAGACACACACACACACACCAAGCTGAAACACTCCTGCATAGACACCAACATTTTCCATGCCTTCTACCAAAATCTCCCCTACATTTGTATTTACCAATTTTTAGTGTCATTAGGGCTCCCATGGTTTTATGCTATACCAAACCCATCAAAGATACCTTGATTTTTCAATATTTCAACTGTATTAGCCACTTTTTGAACCAAATAACTAACCCTTTAAGGAGTACAACAGGTTTCTCTAATGTATTCCTCAACTTCACGGCCCTTTTTCTCCCTATTTACATTGTCCTCTGTAAAGCAACAACAATAAAGCATTTACAATTTTTATAATTCCCCTTACTTCTGTAACAGAAGCCTACCTTCTCATACTGTGATGGTTTCACTTACAAAATGATTCTCTCACGTTTGAATAAAGCTTTCTGGAGTCACCCAATTACTGACATCATCGAGGCCAGGCAGTGCAGGTACTTTTTTTTTTTTTTTTAATTAGTTCCCTCCCCCAAAGTGACATCACCACAGCCGGCATCTGATTCTAACTAAAATAATAAGACCCACCCATTCTGTGATGTCATGGCTCCCTTGTCCTTCCCCCAGCCTGAGTGCTGTTCATTTTATTCAGTAGTAGTGTAGTAACACTGATGTTTGGAAACACAAAAATTTGGCTTGCATACTTGTACATTCTGCACGGCAAATGATGCTTAGGTGGTGTATTGCTTACATACTTCTCTTTTGTATGTGCACCAGATACTGCTAGTGTGCAGTGCGGGAATAGAAAGATTAAAACATTACCCTGATATCAGAGGTGGCAGTGCAACATATTCATAGCGGCTTAACATGAGAGTAGCTCTAAGCAAGCACCATGTGAAACCTGAACAAGCACCTAGAATTATTCAGTGCAGCTTCCACACCTTAAGTCTGAAAATTAATTCACATACTCACATGAACAGGAGTAGCTGCATATTGATGGCTAAAGGTGTATGGGTATGTCGGGTGGTTACTACACTGCAAAACTGGTATGTAATGGTGGAGATATTTGGAAGGCATGAGCAAACACACCAGTATATTAAAGCCATAGCACCAATGGACCTGGAGGCTGGCAAATATATTTAGTAAGGGATTTTGTCCATGCACAAATATTTCAACAGTGATTCTTTGCAGTGGCATCCATTATCTGATTCAAGGTAAGTTAACCTTGATGTCCCTTATTTAAAAAAAAAAAAATCAATAAAAAATTTACTTTGTTATAAGTGACTTCTGGACACAAGAAAAAGGAAGGGGAAATATAGCAATGTGGTTTGTATGTACAAAGACAAATCAAGGGACACTGCAAAAGTTTTTTTTTTTTTTTTTGCAAACCAACCAGTGGAGTAAAAACATATGAAGGCAAACACTGCATACCAACACACTTTGCACATGTAAATCTCAATTTTTAACAAGGTGGAAGCATGAAGTGATACCTTAACACTTAAATTAATAAAGATCTAAACTCGTTAATAGTATTAATATTTTATTCTTTAGCTCCTTGGTGCAATACCTTACTGGATGTGATTGCAGTCAAGTAAGGCCATGGCTATAGTGCAGCAAAAAAATGTCCCCTCTAACAAAGGAAATGCTAGAGCAAAGATTAAATTACATGAGTCAAGCACCCTGCTGAGATCTGCCAAACAATGGAATTACCAGGTCAAATTACCCTCAGGACTTTGACAGCTATAGAAGCTAAGTGTTATGGGGGAGGGGAGAAGTAAATGGACTGGAATTCATTGTCTCACAAATTAGTGCCATTTAAACTAAATTAGAAAAAAGGCAGCAGTAAACAGCACTTTGAGTGTGTTCTGTGGCATTTGCACTGTTTCTGTTTTAAGTAGTCATCCAGCAGCAGGCAATGTTACTTACACTGTTCTATTTTACTCAGTACTTTGTACGCATGCAACATCTATGAAATGACAGGAACTTTAGGCAAACAGAGGCCTGCATAATGTAACATTTTTGAGCCAAACAATCATTTCTGGGATACTGGATGGCAACCTGATTTATCCAAACCACGTCAATATGCCAGCCTCCAGGTGGTCAGAGTCTGGAATTACATATAAAAATATTTAAAATCCTGTAAATAATCCCAGAGTGGTATTAAAGTGTAGGAAACATCATGCCAAGATGTTTTAAACATGTTTTTTGAGTCTGTGGGTGCGGTACTCCTTTAAGTTTAGTATATGTACCTTTAATATATTGTCATCCAACAAGACTAATATAGACTGATGTCCCACACCAAACTATTTGCTGTGATTATAGATGACTACCTGAAATCTGATTTCCACGTTCAGTAAGACATAAAGAAGACACGCCAAAAGCTAGGCTGCCTTTATAGAGTAATAGTATAGAGTAAACCTTGCTGACTCTGCTAGAGAAAACATAACCCTTTCTTTTCTACTCTACACCTTATTATTTGTGTCACTTGTCTTGTTTCTCATTGAAGACAAACAGGCAGGGTAGTTTGTTTACATGCCTTATTACAAAGAAATACATCAGGACAGTGCAAAATATAAATGAACTGATTAACTGACAGACTACAGAGCCATACATGCTTACATCTCTACAGTTTACTACAAAATGGCAGTCAGGCTCGCACATGCTCAGTATTTATACACTTGTGTAAGCCCCTAGAAAGCTTCTTAAAGGTGTACATACATATTGATCTACATCCTCCCTTTTAAAAGAATTGCCCACAATATAATGACATTTGAAAAGAAATATGCAGCGGTATAGATAATAAAAAATAATCACAACATTCATGTTCTTATGTCTAAGTTGCCATGCATCTGGCTCATGGTCTGGAAATGCCACCTGATTTAGTGATATAGCAATCAGAATTGGGTTTAACAGTAGGAACAGTCATCGGTGAACAACTTGCTTCAGGAGTTTCGAGATTCTTCTCAGGAACAGGGATATTTACTGGAATGTCCTCTGGAACTGGAACACTGGATAACTCATTCTGAGATAGAGTCATTCTCACAGGTATGATACTGCAATACAGGCTCGGACACCAGGAACAAATGTTCCCAATTACACCTAAATTCTGCTCCTTGTAATTCCACAAAGTACGATCTCAGCTCTGGACATATACTCTTCAGGACACCAATCTGATCAAAACCTTTGGATGTCTGCATTCTCATTATTTCCCCTTCTCATAATGGATTGAGTGGTTTGCTGGTCTTATTATACTAGGACTTCTGGGATAAGCGCTTCTTTAACAGATTGGCTTTCACTGATCTGTTGTTCTTGACACATGGAACCGATAATGAGCTACTAATTGGTAGTGTGGTTCTGGTTTGTCTTGACAAAAGTCTCTGTGCAGGTGAACAAAGATGTTTATCATGAGGAACATTTTTGAGTTTTAAGAGATTCAAGAAAACATTGTTAGTTTCTCATTTCAACTTCTCTAGTAATTGTTTCCCACTTTGAACTGCATGTTCTGCCAAACCAGTTGACTGCAGGTACTCAGGGCTACTCGTAACATGAGTAAAGTCCCACTCATCAGCAAATCTTTTGAACTGCTGGCTTGTAAACTGTGTACCATTGTCAGATATAACTTTGTGCGGACTACCATGGACTGCAAAATTATGCTTCATCTTAGTAATGAGAATACTGGATGCTAGATTAGGAAGTAGGTCAATCTCGAACCAGTTGGAATAAGAGGCTACTAACACCAAGCAATGTTGACCATTCCACTCAAAAATGTCTGTAGCTACTGTCGACCAAGGTAGTTCAGGAATCTGGCTTAGCTGAAGTAGTTCTTTCTGTTGATGTGGCTTAGTACTATTACATACAGAACAAGATGAAAGTACTCTGCCAATATCCTGTGACATAGAAGGTCAAAATACTAGTCTCACTGCCCTTTCTTTTTGTAGAATCAGGGTAGCCACGATGCAAAATAGTAATATACTCTTGTTGCAAGGATTTTGGAACAATCACTTTTGGATCTTTCATGATGATACCACTATCAAACAAAAATCATCTCTATAAGGACAATAAGGTTGCACTTCCACCGGTAAACAAGATTGCTTTGGAGGCCATCCATGACTGATGAAGTGGTTGAACTTCTGAAGAACTGAATCTGTGGCTGTATGACTTTTAAGCACATCAAGACTTGTGGGAGAAAATTTCTCATTTCCATAACTTTAAAATCGAGTTTTTAATTTTCATGCGGTTCAGTGGTATTTCTGGGTGACCTAGATAAAGTATCAGCAAGATAAAGAAGTTTGCCTTTTGTGTAGACAAGACTGAAATTATACTTTTGCAGTCTTAGCATCATGTGTTGCAATCTGTAATATTCATTTGGGGGTTACTCATTTCTCTAAATTTATGTTTTAAGCACTCGGGGTCTTCCTTTGACTCAGCTGGTACGACTGTATGACGGTTACCCCTCCCCTGCAAATACAGCAGGTGCATACACAAATGAACACTCTCTTTTTATGGCTTCTGAACCAACTAAATTAAGCAGAATAAATGCCTTTGTATTGTTATCTTTATCAGAAAATGCAGCTTGTATGAAAATATCGTGCTCTTGTACAAACACTCTCCAATTCTCTGCAACATTATTGTCAAATACAAGTAGTACCTTTACGGTATTACATTGGGTTGAAACAGCTAGGCTTAAAATGACCTCCTGGTCGATAGCCTAGTAATCTCCTATGATCCTATGGACCTGGTTTTCAAAATCAGTCAGCCATGCCAACAAAGTATGCCCAAACACACTGAAAAAATGGTCCTTGAAATTATATACAAACATGCACACACAGCCAGTACTTGTAATAGCATTCAAATGCACAATAAACTCTTCAAAATGCTGTACTTTGTGAAATATACTTTGAAATGGCTGTATTTTGTGAAATAACTATACTGTAATACTGCACAATCATCCGAACTTTCTGTATATTTCAGATATCTTGATGCGAAAAAAGTATGTCCTATAAGCTACTTCGAAAAAATGCTGTTTCCCTTATTTTATTCATTTTATGCAATTTGGACTTTATTTCAAACATTTTCCATAGTTATTTGAATATTTTTTCAATGTGTCACAGTTTCAGATATTTCTTTTAATTAGAAATTTGTTTAAAGCGTTCTGAGTGCTTTGTTTTATATTTTGCGAATAAGACATAATTTAAGTAAGCTTTGATACCTGAAATATGTTTCAGACCTGTTTTTGCAAATTAAACATGCAGTGGGGATGATCCACTCCTGTATATTCCCCCACCTTTAACTGAGTGCCTTCTCGGTCCAGAATCTGGATTTCTAGATCCCATTCTGACATAATGTCACTTGTCTTGTTTCTCATTGAAGACGAACAGGTGTGGTAGTTTGTTTACATGTTTTATTACAAAGAAGCACATTGTGATGGATAGCAACAATACAAAATATAAACAAACTAGTTAACTGACAGACTACACACACTTACATGCTTACATCTCTACATCTTACTAAAAAATGGCAGTCAGTCTTGCACATGTTCAGTATTTATACATTTGTGCAAGCCCCTAGAAATCTTCTTAAAGGTGTACATACATATTGATCTACAATTTGCCTCTCTTATCCTAACTGATCTCAACTCCTCTCTATCAGCCAAACCTGAAAAATGCTACAATAAAGTTGCCAAATTTGCAACCAAGCAGTAATATAGATCACATTACTGCCTCTCTGTCTAAAACAACTAAACTGGCTCAAACTAACTAATTCTCTATGCATTCATAATTAATTACAACCTTCAAACTACTCTACTGCAAAAACCATGAAAAATTCATATCTCTTCACTCCATCATTCAACCTTACAATACTTAGAGACCTCTACACTCCACTGACAAATCATTGCTCTCCATAACTAAACCGAAAAATAATGCAGGATGCTCCCTGTATTCACACTGCATTGCTAATAGCTGGAATACACCATTTCATTCCATTTAATAACAATCTGCAACCTAAAAGACTTTAAATGCCAACTGAAGCAACACCTGATAGATAAATGGCTCTGCACCTGCACCACCCCTGGTTAAACCGGTATTATACCATGATCCCCCCAAAACGTGCACGCTGATTGGCCAGCGTGCCCGTTGTAAATCGAGTTATACTAATGGAAAAAGGTCCGGTCGCCCGGACTTTTTTCCATTAGTATAACTCTTTAAATACTGTCTCGCTATGTTAAATGGGTTTAACATAGCGAGACAGCTTAAATAAACAGCGGAGATCTCCGTTGCTTATTTTAAACTGTCTCGCTATGTTAAACCCATTTAACATAGCGAGCAGTGTTTAAAAAGCAACGGAGAAAGCAAGATCTCTGTTGCTTTTTAGTGTCTCGCTATGTTAAATGGGTTTAACATGGCGAGACAGTTAAAATAAGTAACAGAGATGTCCGTTGCTTATTTTAAAACTGTCTCGCTATGTTAAACTCATTTAACATAGCGAGACATAAAAGCAACGGAGATCTTGCTTTCTCCGTTGCTTTTGCTCAACTCTGATGTACTGCGCGCGCGCAGTACATCAGAACTGCGCGGATGCCAAGACATCTCGGAAGGGCAGTAAACAGGCATTATACTATGCCATTATTTAAGAAAAGTAATAGTTTCTTTTCTTAAATAATGTCATGGTATAATAGCAATAACCCACTTCTGGGTGTGCGTAATGCTAAATTTACCCACGGCTGGCTTTGTTTGGTCCCTCGACCTTCACACTCGGGACCAAACCACCCCAACCGTGGGTAATTTAGCATTACCACCCAGGCGTCATTATTATACTAATACAGCTATATGAAGTCATGCCATAACTCTCTGCTGCATAAAACTTAATGTACTATTATCACAACTATACTCTCCTCTGTCATCTCATCTTCTCTGTCTTGCTTGTGCATCTTCCCCTCATTCCTTTCTTTGGTTTGCTCTAATTATTTGTCTTCCTATATCCTGGATTTTGAATAAATATTTATAGTAACAAATATTCCTATGTTAAACCTGACAGTCTATGTATACTGATGACATTGTAGTGCACACAACTCCCTGTATGTACCAAAATCATATACAACTCATGTAACTGTTATTTTTAATCAAAACTATTTGTAAATGATGTAACTGACATCAGGAATGTCTGAATAATGGAACTGTCGGTCATAAATGTAACTGACTATAAATGATGAAACGATGAAAATTATGTCCATGATGTCTGTATAATGGAACTTTTCTCCCCAGACCTCTGCTGAAAAAGGGCACTGCTCAGATGGACTTTCCCTGTAAACAAATGCTAACAAATAAATAAAGTTAGATTCAACTTCCTTTCCATGTGCAATGCCAAATCATGCAGTTTAGATGCCAAAGAGTACTGCTTTTTCATTTTATCTTGTTGATAAGGACAGCCCTGCAGCTTTTTTTCTTGCTATCCCTATCATGGCATCTTGAAGGAGAAAACTCACAGTGCCCGACTACCTAAGTTAATATACAGGTACTGTAGTTCCATGACAAATGCATCAGTAACAGTTTCTTTCTTCCTAGAAAAAAATAGTCGTCAATTAGTTCTTGCAGGTGAATCACTGTACATTGATAATTAAAATATGTCAGGATGTAGTAGTGAAATCACAGTGTAAGTAAGAAGGAGCCCTTACCTAAAATGTTTCCCAGAAATATGGAAAACATTGCCTTATGTCTATCATGACATCAATTTGTGGGTGTGGCTATGAGTAAACAGTGGAATAAAAAAACAAACAATAAAATTGTAATCTTAACGCTTTGGAAACTCGCAATTTTAATACGAGGGGGTTTAACATGAGATGTAATTAATTGTAAAACAAGAGAGTGAATGCGAAAGCCAATCACTCATAACACTGAGATCCGCCCACCCCGCATCTCACACACTACGAAAGGTTTCACCATTTGCTGAGCATTTCTGGATTGTCTCCTCTTACTTGTGAAATGAAGAGTGTAGCCTGCCAGTTATCTGCTGCATCGTGTACCTTGTTGATACATGTACGTTTGGATATATTTGCATGCTATGCTTTTTTTGGTGCTTTCTGTGAAGCACATTACTCATCAGCTAAACTCTTTTGAAACATCTGTAGTGGAGATATTGAAATCTGAAATTGTGATTATCTTGGAGAAAATATCTGTTTCAGACGTGTGCAGACCTACACAACTTTCCCAACCCCTCAAGTGATGTTTGATGACTTGGACTTCTTCCAAATCTGGGACAGTGCTTGATGCAAAGTACATATTCAGACTCAAGTTATATATACAGAGGACCCAAAATTAACATAATATCACATATGCATTTAGTGACATGTCATGCAATCTACTTCTCTGATTGCATTATTAGGGAAATAATTCAAACAGGAATTGAAAGAAAATGTGCTTATCTTTGTTTTGAAATAAATGCTAAAATATGGAATAAGGAATATGTGATGGGTGTGTATGAGGTTTTGATGTTTAGAAAATTCCGATGACCATGAATGTAAATAATGCCTCACGTGTCTTCAGGTCATATACCATATACTGAATTGTTACACTGATTTACTCTCATATAAAGCTAAATAATTCATACACTACAAAATATATGAAACCACAGCAGATGCAGTGCAATGGGTTAGGCTGTGTTTGATATCATGCTGTCATTTCAGTCACTAACCACATGGTTTCCGGCATGGAATCAGGTAATAAGTGTGCAGACATTAGATCAAGTGTGTGCAGTTGATTACTGACATGAAATGTACACTGTGAAGCTTTTAGTCATACAGGTTTTCTATGTAGGGGAAGAATCTTTTCAAAAAGATGTGCATGAACCCCATATAAAAATAGTATTTTTAAGTTCAATGTAGTGAGAATGCAGTCAAAAAGTGCTTAGAGTGGTAATATCCCTAATACTGTGTTGAAACAAAATGTTGCTCCAGGCAATTTCCTAATGACTGAACAAATCTTATCTAGATAATATATGAAATATGGCAGACTAATAAGGAAATCTTGTTCCTACAACTGATTATGCATATTATAAATTGACGTTAAGTATGAAATGTTATTTTTCAAATTTAGTATTGAAAATTTTTGAAATTTCTTGTCTGCTCAGTATAATCAATGTATTAGGCAGTGTTTATTCCCTTATTTTATCCTTAGTAAAAATAATGGAAAAACAATTTTTGAAATTTCCAAGTACTGATTCTGTTGCTTACTTCATAAGACACATTTCCGTCGCTATTCTGTGTGTATGCAAATGCTATCTGTTTATATCAGAGGAACTCATGAGCATTATGTCCCATGGAACAGAGCTGGTACATGGCTGTGCACCAAATCCCTGCATGATTTCTAGTGATAGCAATCCCCGTTGAGTACCATTATACTCCATGGCATAGGGTATGCATCCACATGTTCTCTCCAAGAATCATACATGATTCACAGACACTGCACTAACTGCATATGGGCTGGTCCCAGTGGAGTAACTTGTGGTACTGGAAATGTATACTTACAGATGTTGCATTGCTTGTGACTGCACTGATCCCCTCTCTTCCATGACAGTAAAATTGTCCTGACAGTGGAGTTCCCTGTGGTGCAAGCAGACTTGATACAATAACCACACATGCCCAATTCCCATACAGAGATATTGCCTTTATATACTTTATATATACTATATAGATATATACTTTATATACTATATAGATATATACTTTCTTCAGCACAAAAAAAATGAGATTGTTGTCTAAGTATGGTTTCACTAAAGTCATGGTCCACAAACACTGGCCAACCTTCAACTGTACATCTTTTTTTTTTCAAATTGCCAAAGTTGCCATAATGTTTATTCCTTCTCATACCATGAAACAAACTGTACCAATATAATCTTTGGTTTTCCATAAGCTTACTCAGTTACAGATAAAAGAAATATGATGACATTTTCAATACCAAATTACATCTTAGTCAGTTCAGTTCATAATACCATCTTTGTTTTGGCAAAATTCAAATCCAAACAGTCCACTCTTTCATCTTCCAAAATGTCACATAATTCCAGATTCCTCCTTCTTTCCTTATTCTATAATGATACCAGTTGTTCAACATAAACCATTTGGACTTAATTTTTTTGCAGTGTCATTACATATTTCAGCATATCTCTGTCTCAGTGGTAACATTGCTTCATACTTGGCCATTAGTAACTCACATTAATCAGCCTCTGAATATTTTAAGAGTCTAGTGCAGCAAGCTGATAGTCAAGACAACTGCTTCAACTCATACATAATCACATTGATTACAGCACTAGCATCTTTCTTCCTGTAGAGTTTTTGTCATTTTCTTTATTACCAAGCTGAAACAGTTGCCGCCTCACAGTTAGAAGTTGCCTGTTCGATTCTCAGTTAGAGCGTCTTCTGTGTGGTGACATGCGTGAACGGGTGTTCCTTCATTGAAGGTTGTGCGTTAGGCCCGGCAAGCCAGCACGTAAAACTCTACTGCCAATCATTAGCGGACCGGAGTTCTGCTGTGGCGACCCCTAACCTGGAAAAGCCGAAAGACACACACACACACACCAAGCTGAAACACACCTGCATAGACACCAACAGTTTCCATGCCTTCTACCAAAATCTCCCCTACATTTGTATTTACCAATTTTTAGTGTCATTAGGGCTCCCATGGTTTTATGCTATACCAAACCCATCAAAGATACCTTGATTTTTCAATATTTCAACTGTATTAGCCACTTTTTGAACCAAATAACTAACCCTTAAGTTTAGTATATGTGCCTTTAATATATTGTCATCCAACAAGACTAATATAGACTGATGTCCCACACCAAACTATTTGCTGTGATTATAGATGACTACCTGAAATCTGATTTCCATCTTCAGTAAGACATAAAGAAGACACGCCAAAAGCTAGGCTGCCTTTATAGAGTAATAGTATAGAGTAAACCTTGCTGACTCTGCTAGAGAAAACATAACCCTTTCTTTTCTACTCTACACCTTATTATTTGTGTCACTTGTCTTGTTTCTCATTGAAGACAAACAGGCAGGGTAGTTCGTTTACATGCCTTATTACAAAGAAATACATCAGGACAGTACAAAATATAAATGAACTGATTAACTGACAGACTACACAGCCATGCATGCTTACATCTCTACAGCTTACTACAAAATGGCAGTCAGGCTCGCACATGCTCAGTATTTATACACTTGTGTAAGCCCCTAGAAAGCTTCTTAAAGGTGTACATACATATTGATCTACATCCTCCCTTTTAAAAGAATTGCCCACAATATAATGACATTTGAAAAGAAATATGCAGCGGTATAGATAATAAAAAATAAACACAACATTCATGTTCTTATGTCTAAGTTGCCATGTATCTGGCTCATGGTCTGGAAATGCCACCTGATTTAGTGATATAGCAATCAGAATTGGGTTTAACAGTAGGAACAGTCATCGGTGAACAACTTGCTTCAGGAGTTTCGGGATTCTTCTCAGGAACAGGGATATTTACTGGAATGTCCTCTGGAACTGGAACACTGGATAACTCATTCTGAGACAGAGTCATTCTCACAGGTATGATACTGCAATACAGGCTCGGACACCAGGAACAAATGTTCCCAATTACACCTAAATTCTGCTCCTTGTGATTCCACAAAGTACGATCTCAGCTCTGGACATATACTCTTCAGGACACCAATCTGATCAAACCCTTTGGATGTCTGCATTCTCATTATCTCCCCTTCTCATAATGGATTGAGTGGTTTGCTGGTCTTATTATACTAGGACTTCTGGGATAAGCGCTTCTTTAACAGATTGGCTTTCACTGATCTGTTGTTCTTGACACATGGAACCAATAATGAGCTACTAATTGGTAGTGTGGTTCTCGTTTGTCTTGACAAAAGTCTCTGTGCAGGTGAACAAAGATGTTTATCACGAGGAACATTTCAGAATTTTAAGAGACTCAAGAAAACATTGTTAGTTTCTCATTTCAACTTCTCTAGTAATTGTTTCCCACTTTGAACTGCATGTTCTGCCAAACCAGTTGACTGCAGGTACTCAGGGCTACTCGTAACATGAGTAAAGTCCCACTCATCAGCAAATCTTTTGAACTGCTGGCTTGTAAACTGTGTACCATTGTCAGAAATAACTTTGTGTGGACTACCATGGACTGCAAAATTACGCTTCATCTTAGTAATGAGAATACTGGACGCTAGATTAGGAAGTAGGTCAATCTCGAACCAGTTGGAATAAGAGGCTACTAACACCAAATAATGTTGACCATTCCACTCGAAAATGTCTGTAGCTACTGTCGACCAAGGTAGTTCTACTATTACATACAGAACAAGATGAAAGTACTCTGCCAATATCCTGTGACATAAAAGGTCAAAATACTAGTCCCACTGCCCTTTTTTTTTTTTGTAGAATCAGGTCCAGGGTAGCCACGATGCAAAATAGTAATATACTCTTGTTGCAAGGATTTTGGAACAATCACTTTTGGATCTTTCATGATGATACCACTATCAAACAAAAATCATCTCTATAAGGACAATAAGATTGCACTTCCACCGGTAAACAAGATTGCTTTGGAGGCCATCCATGACTGATGAAGCGGTTGAACTTCTGAAGAACTGAATCTGTGGCTGTATGACTTTTAAGCACATCAAGACTTGTGGGAGAAAATTTCTCATTTCCATAACTTTAAAATCGAGTTTTTAATTTTCATGCGGTTCAGTGGTATTTCTGGGTGACCTAGATAAAGTATCAGCAAGATAAAGAAGTTTGCCTTTTGTGTAGACAAGACTGAAATTATACTTTTGCAGTTTTAGCATCATGTGTTGCAATCTGTAATATTCATTTGGGGGTTACTCATTTCTCTAAATTTATGTTTTAAGCACTCGGGGTCTTCCTTTGACTCAGCTGGTACGACTGTATGACGGTTACCCCTCCCCTGCAAATACAACAGGTGCATACACAAATGAACACTCTCTTTTTATGGCTTCTGAACCAACTAAATTAAGCAGAATAAATGCCTTTGTATTGTTATCTTTATCAGAAAATGCAGCTTGTATGAAAATATCGTGCTCTTGTACAAACACTCTCCAATTCTCTGCAACATTATTGTCAAATACAAGTAGTACCTTTACGGTATTACATTGGGTTGAAACAGCTACGCTTAAAATGACCTCCTGGTCGATAGCCTAGTAATCTCCTATGATCCTATGGACCTGGTTTTCAAAATCAGTCAGCCATGCCAACAAAGTATGCCCAAACACACTGAAAAAATGGTCCTTGAAATTATATACAAACATGCACACACAGCCAGTACTTGTAATAACATTCAAATGCACAATAAACTCTTCAAAATGCTGTACTTTGTGAAATATACTTTGAAATGGCTGTATTTTGTGAAATAACTGTAATGTAATACTGCACAATCATCCGAACTTTCTGTATATTTCAGATATCTTGATGCAAAAAAAGTATGTCCTATAAGCTACTTCGAAAAAATGCTGTTTCCCTTATTTTATTCATTTTATGCAATTTGGACTTTATTTCAAACATTTTCCGTAGTTATTTGAATATTTTTTCAATGTGTCACAGTTTCAGATATTTCTTTTAATTAGAAATTTGTTTAAAGCGTTCTGAGTGCTTTGTTTTATATTTTGCGAATAAGACATAATTTAAGTAAGCTTTGATACCTGAAATATGTTTCAGACCTGTTTTTGCAAATTAAACATGCAGTGGGGATGATCCACTCCTGTATATTCCCCCACCTTTAACTGAGTGCCTTCTCGGTCCAGAATCTGGATTTCTAGATCCCATTCTGACACCATGTCACTTGTCTTGTTTCTCATTGAAGACGAACAGGTGTGGTAGTTTGTTTACATGTTTTATTACAAAGAAGCACATTGTGATGGATAGCAACAATACAAAATATAAACAAACTAATTAACTGATAGACTACACACACTTACATGCTTACATCTCTACAGCTTACTAAAAAATGGCAGTCAGTCTTGCACATGTTCAGTATTTATACATTTGTGCAAGCCCCTAGAAATCTTCTTAAAGGTGTACATACATATTGATCTACAATTTGCCTCTCTTATCCTAACTGATCTCAACTCCTCTCTATCAGCCAAACCTGAAAAATGCTACAATAAAGTTGCCAAATTTGCAACCAAGCAGTAATATAGATCACATTACTGCCTCTCTGTCTAAAACAACTAAACTGGCTCAAACTAACTAATTCTCTATGCATTCATAATTAATTACAACCTTCAAACTACTCTACTGCAAAAAACATGAAAAATTCATATCTCTTCACTCCATCATTCAATCTTACAATACTTAGAGACCTCTACACTCCACTGACAAATCATTGCTCTCCATAACTAAACCAAAAAATAATGCAGGATGCTCCCTGTATTCACACTGCATTGCTAATAGCTGGAATACACCATTTCACTCCATTTAATAACAATCTGCAACCTAAAAGACTTTAAATGCCAACTGAAGCAACACCTGATAGATAAATGGCTCTGCACCTGCACCACCCCTGGTTAAACCGGTACTAATACAGCTATATGAAGTCATGCCATAACTCTCCGCTGCATAAAACTTAATGTACTATTATCACAACTATACTCTCCTCTGTCATCTCATCTTCTCTGTCTTGCTTGTGCATCTTCCCCTCATTCCTTTCTTTGGTTTGCTCTAATTATTTGTCTTCCTATATCCTGGATTTTGAATAAATATTTATAGTAACAAATATTCCTACGTTAAACCTGACAGTCTATGTATACTGATGACATTGTAGTGCACACAACTCCCTGTATGTACCAAACTCATATACAACTCATGTAACTGTTATTTTTATTCAAAACCATTTGTAAATGATGTAACTGACATCAGGAATGTCTGAATAATGGAAATGTCGGTCATGAATGAAACTGACTATAAATGATGAAACAATGAAAATTATGTCCATGATGTCTGTATAATGGAACTTTTCTCCCCAGACCTCTGCTGAAAAAGGGCACTGCTCAGATGGACTTTCCCTGTAAACAAATGCTAACAAATAAATAAAGTTAGATTCAACTTCCTTTCCATGTGCAATGCCAAATCATGCAGTTTAGATGCCAAAGAGTATTGCTTTTTCATTTTATCTTGTTGATAAGGACAGCCCTGCAGCTTTTTTTCTGGATATCCCTATCATGGCATCTTGAAGTTGAAAACTCACAGTGCCCGACTACCTAAGTTAATATACAGGCTACTGTAGTTCCATGACAAATGCATCAGTAACAGTTTCTTTCTTCCTAGAAAAAAATAGTCGTCAATTAGTTCTTGCAGGTGAATCACTGTACATTGATAATTAAAATATGTCAGGATGTAGTAGTGAAATCACAATGTAAGTAAGAAGGAGCCCTTACCTAAAATGTTTCCCAGAAATATGGAAAACATTGCCTTATGTCTATCATGACATCAATTTGTGGGTGTGGCTATACAGAAAAACTGAGTAAACAGTGGAATAAAAAAACAAACAATAAAATTGTAATCTTAATGCTTTGGAAACTCACAATTTTAATACGAGGGGGTTTAACATGAGATGTAATTAAATGTAAAACAAGAGAGTGAATGCGAAAGCCAATCACTCATAACACTGAGATCCGCCCACCCCCCCCACCCCGCATCTCACACACTACGAAAGGTTTCACCATTTGCTGAGCATTTCTGTATTGTCTCCTCTTACTTGTGAAATCAAGAGTGTAGCCTGCCAGTTATCTGCTGCATTGTGTACTTTGTTGATACATGTACGTTTGGATATATTTGCATGCTGTGCTTTTTTTGGTGCTTTCTGTGAAGCACATTACTCATCAGCTAAACTCTTTTGAAACATCTGTAGTAGAGATATTGAAATCTGAAATTGTGATTATCTTGGAGAAAATATCTGTTTCAGACGTGTGCAGACCTACACAACTTTCCCAACCCCTCAAGTGATGCTTGATGACTTGGACTTCTTCCAAATCTGGGACAGTGCTTGATGCAAAGTACATATTCATTCTCAAGTTATATATACAGAGGACCCAAAATTAACATAATATCACATATGCATTTAGTGACATGTCATGCAATCTACTTCTCTGATTGCATTATTAGGGAAATAATTCAAACAGGAATTGAAAGAAAATTTGCTTATCTTTGTTTTGAAATAAATGCTAAAATATGGAATAAGGAATATGTGATGGGTGTGTATGAGGTTTTGATGTTTAGAAAATTCTGATGACCATGAATGTAAATA
The DNA here is from genome assembly GCF_019279795.1 of Protopterus annectens. Taxonomy (NCBI): domain Eukaryota; kingdom Metazoa; phylum Chordata; order Ceratodontiformes; family Protopteridae; genus Protopterus; species Protopterus annectens. The sequence goes on from NC_056741.1 coordinate 382,421,470, forward strand.
ATGCCTCACGTGTCTTCAGGTCATATACCATATACTGAATTGTTACACTGATTTACTCTCATATAAAGCTAAATAATTCATACACTACAAAATATATGAAACCACAGCAGATGCAGTGCAATGGGTTAGGCTGTGTTTGATATAATGCTGCCATTTCAGTCACTAACCACATGGTTTCCGGCATGGAATCAGGTAATAAGTGTGCAGACATTAGATCAAGTGTGTGCAGTTGATTACAGACATGAAATGTACACTGTGAAGCTTTTAGTCAAACAGGTTTTCTATGTAGGGGAAGAATCTTTTCAAAAAGATGTGCATGAACCCCATATAAAAATAGTATTTTTTTAAGTTCAATGTAGTGAGAATGCAGTCCAAAAAGTGCTTAGAGTGGTAATATCCCTAATACTGTGTTGAAACAAAATGTTGGTCCAGGCAATTTCCTAATGACTGAACAAATCTTATCTAGATAATATTTGAAATATGGCAGACTAATAAGGAAATCTTGTTCCTACAACTGATTATGCATATTATAAATTGACGTTAAGTATGAAATGTTATTTTTCAAATTTAGTATTGAAAATTTTTGAAATTTCTTGTCTGCTCAGTATAATCAATGTATTAGGCAGTGCTTATTCCCTTATTTTATCCTTAGTAAAAATAATGGAAAAACAATTTTTGAAATTTCCAAGTACTGATTCTATTGCTTACTTCATAAGACACATTTCCGTTGCTATTCTGTATGTATGCAAATGCTATCTGTTTATATCAGAGGAACTCATGAGCATTATGTCCCATGGAACAGAGCTGGTACATGGCTGTGCACCAAATCCCTGCATGATTTCTAGTGATAGCAATCCCCGTTGTGTACCATTATACTCCATGGCATAGGGTATGCATCCACATGTTCTCTCCAAGAATCATACATGATTCACAGACACTGCACTAACTGCATATGGGCTGGTCCCAGTGGAGTAACTTGTGGTACTGGAAATGTATACTTACAGATGTTGCATTGCTTGTGACTGCACTGATCCCCTCTCTTCCATGATAGTAAAATTCTCCTGACAGTGGAGTTCCCTGTGGTGCAAGCAGACTTGATACAATAACCACACATGCCCAATTCCCATACAGAGATGTTGCCACACTGCAGCCAATGAGACTCATGTGGCACTAGATCACATTATTATCATAATATGGTAATGATAATAATTCCAAAAGAAGGAGTCAGTTTTATGAATTGGTGTGTGGCATGAATTGTGATGGCAGAGCACAGCAGGGAACAGATAAAGGTAAGCTTTGATCTGACATATCTTGCTATGTAGCTATTCCTTACTGTGCTTTGTAAATCTGGCATGCCACACAACACTTTCCCTTGTCTGTAACACTGGTGTGTGTAGTATTACCACTGTGTACTATGCTTTCTTTTGCACCACTGAAAGACAAGATCAGTGCTCTCTATACCACCTGGTATTACAGTGGTCCATGCTTTTGAATCAAGTAATGATAGTGGGGAACTAAACACAATGTGCTAAATGGATTTATGAACTGCATACCATGTTTATGAATAAGCTGGCCTATCTCTTTTTTTTTTATTCAGTCCTTGCCCTCATGCCTGCCAACTGTCACACCTACTGCCTCCAGTCAAACATGGCCCATTTGTTCCCCTGCCTGGGTATTTCACCTGGGAGCTTACAAGTATTGTCAGGGGGAAATGCTGATCACATCCATAAGGAAGCTTAGTGTCCTTGGTAATATCTTGACTAGGAAAATATAAGGCCTCACCCCAGCCCCTGGACAGAAGAATAAGTGATCCATGTCAACGTAGAGGTTCACAATGCCTTCCTCAAGTGTAGGCGAACACTCCCACACACCCACTGTGAAAGCTTCTACCTATTGGTGGCTTGGTAAGCCTAATTCCTGGCCACATACTGGCATTCCCTCTACTTATCTGAGGGACCAGTGCTGAACACACCTGCCTCTGCCAGCCTAAGTGGCTAATCAAATTCAGGTAGAGTTCAGTGGAGCAAGTTATCTTGACCATGCGTACTTACCTGTATCCAAGCATTAAACACTATTTTGAAAATCTGATGACTTACAAAATGGACTCAGGCTTTTGAAGTACCATGTATATGAAGGCTCAATGAAGCCAGAGGCTGCTGTCTTTGTTCTCTCTGCTCTCTTTGCTCAGAGAAGAGCAGCAAGTTAAGTCTGATGGTTTACTGAGACGTGACAGAGCAGAAAATCCAGGAATCAAGCTCCACTGTAGGGAAAGGGGTAAACCTACACAAATATTACAATGAATTACTACATACTAGGGCTGCATACGGGCTGGTCCCAGTGGAGTAACTTGTGGTACTGGAAATGTATACTTACAGATGTTGCATTGCTTGTGACTGCACTGATCCCCTCTCTTCCATGATAGTAAAATTCTCCTGACAGTGGAGTTCCCTGTGGTGCAAGCAGACTTGATACAATAACCACACATGCCCAATTCCCATACAGAGATGTTGCCACACTGCAGCCAATGAGACTCATGTGGCACTAGATCACATTATTATCACTAGGGTGACCACGGTGGTGCAATGGTTAGCATTGCCACCTCACAGCAAAAGGTTCTCCGGTTCGATCTTTGGCTGGGGTGCCTTCTGTGCGGAGTCTGCATGTCCTCCCTATGGTCGCATGGGTTTCCTCCAGGTGCTCCGGTTTCCTCCCACATCCCAAAGACATGCTGTAGGTGGATTGGACACTCTAAATTGGCCCTAGGCGTGAGTGTGCATGTGTGTGCCTTCTGTGGAAGGTTGGATGCCACGGTGGCAACTCGACACTGTAAAAAAACTCCACTGCCAATCATGAGGGGACAAGTGATCTGCTGTGATGACCCCTAACCAGGAAAATCCAAAAAGAAGAAGAAAATGTATCTTCTGTGTCTGGTTCTAGGTTCTAAAATCAACAAGTAAAAAATCATGCCTTCCTGTCTGACTGCAAGCATATCACATCCCCATATATTTGATAATTATGTGCAGCTTTCAAAAGCAAACAATGACCAAGGTCCGTTAGTAATCTGTATGCCATGTAATGTACTCCTGTGCCTCAATCATTAGTTGCTCATTTTTCTTTGATTCTCACAACAGTTATGCAAACTACAGCCATTTCAATCCACAGAGTCTATTATATCGTTCTCAAGCATTCTTACAGCTGGACTTATATTCATCTCCCCCTACTCACTGTGGAAATATATATTTTATTTCCTTTGCAAAATGTCTTCAATTAAACTTTATGTTGCATTATGTGGCTGTGTATTTTTTTTTTTTTTTACCTTAAGCAGGTAGCTTGCAATGACCTAAAAGGTTTCCTCATCCTACCACCTGTCTACCATAATATATACATGAATGTTTTTAAAACTGATATTTTATTAAGGTGAAACAATAATCGGTAAATATCTGAAAAAATATACACATAAATGTGCATACTAATAGGCAAAATATAACTCTATATAGACAGGAGATAATGTTACTCCAGAAGCCACCCCCTTCTCATCTTCCCTAGAAAGATGCCTAATTAGCTAAACAAGACTTAACAAACACATAACTTACAGTTTTTTTTCAGAAATAACATTTCAATTTCCAGAATGTATTGTTTCCAAAAACAACTACTGAAGTACTACAATGTACAACAAAGAAGCCATTGAGTCTACTAATGTAGAATAATCCTTTCAGGGTCACGTCAGCTTACATTAAAATGTCTTTTTTGAAACATCACGGATTGTAATAAATGTGTTTATCATCGGACTGTAAAATTATTATAGTATTTACTGCATCTAAATTAAGACAAATCAGGAGGCCCAGGAGAATGAATAGTGTCCTTTTTTCACATTTCCCACTTAAATCTGATAATACTAACTAAATATAACTGAATTTTGTTGATAGTTGTTAATGCTGATGTTTCTGCTGTGTGACATCAAACAACAAAGCCCTGAGCATCAGAAATGCCAAATGTTAATAGAGGGCAAGCCTCCCTTTCCCCAAACACATATATGTACACATATGTGTACGTGTGTGTGTGTGTGTGTGTGTGTGTGTGTGTGTGTGTGTGTGTGTGTGTGTGTGTGTGTGTGTGTGTGTGTGTGTCTGTATGTATGATATATATATATATATATATATATGTGTGTGTGTGTGTGTGTGTGTGTGTGTGTGTGTGTGTGTGTGTGTGTATTATGTATACACAAACTCTAGAGTTGCGCTAACTAAATGAAAGGAGAAACCTCCCATAATAAGGGAATCACTGCCCCCACACAGAAATCACACCAACAGTGATTTCCTATGGAAAACAATGATTTTGATTACATTCCCTGGCATCTTGTGTTTTGGGTAAATTGTCACTTCAGGTATTTCACATCAGCCACCTGTAGATATAGCAATATTATGAAAGTCAATTAAAAATGCATGTTGACATGGCAAGATGTTTTCAGTTTATCAGCAATCTTCTTAACTGAAAATAATTCCAATGTACTTTTGTCCATTTGAGCTGGCATGGCAAATCAGTCTCTTTCAGTACAATGGATTTGTAATTTCTTGAAATAGTTTCACTACTGAGTAAGCCAACTAAGAGTTACACTGTAAAAATAAAATTTTATCTGAATATATCATAATATATATTCATGTGTAATTCGGAATTACACCTGGCTCTCTCAACTACATTTTGCAGCTAACAGGTACCTATTTATTCTTACAGAGACCTATCCTTATTATGGCTGCTCTTCTGCTCCTTGATTTATAACTCAGAAGAGCCAGTTCATGGAGCACAACTTGGTAAAGTTAAACTTCCTTCTGTTTGCAATAGGAAATCACTACCAGCAAATCTTGTGCCAGCACTGGTTCATTTCTTTTGGGAGATTTCTCTATGCTTCATTTTTGCATGACCATGTTGTCGGTGTGTGTGTGTATGTATGTATGTATATATATATATATATATATATATATATATATATATATATATATATATATATATATATACACAAATACATACATGTTTGGGGGGGGTTGAGGCCCCTCATATGTGGACAGTGCAGTGGTGCAGCGGTTTGTGTTGTCACCTCACAGCAAGAGGTTCTCCAGTTCAATTCTTGGCTGGGGTGCCTTCTGTGCAGAGTCTGCATGTCCTCCCTGCATGCATGTGGGTTTCCTCCGGGTGCTCCAGTTTCCTCCCACGTTGCAAAGACATGCGTCTGGAGCATTTTCCCCAGGCCTCTGCTGAAATTTGGCTTGTTCCAAGTCATACTTTTCCGGTAAACAAATGTTAAATAAATAAAAATAAATAAATATGTGAGATACAGGGAGTCTTGCCTCCATGCACGCATTTTATTTTTTTGTGTGGCTGTGGGTCCTCTGTGATATGTGTGTGAATATATATAAAATCTCCTTATTCCACCAGTTTGCCTGTACAGTAAACTCTCAGTTAACCAGAACTCAAGCAACCTGCAAAAGAAAAATCAAAGAACTACAGTACAATTTTCATGTGTTGCACTTTGTCATCCCCCACCCCGCAGAAACATACCTTATGTTTTTAGAGTTTTAAAAAGGAAGATAGGAATAAATTCCCTCTTTCCCCTACCTGAGAACAAGTCAAACCAAACAAATAGTATAGGGTACAGTATTAGTCAGGCCTATTTTTAATAGTAACTGTCAAGCAATCAGAAACTACAATTACCCGGCATTGCCAATCCCCATGGGTGCCAGTTAACTGAGAGTTTACTGTAATATTGTTTCACTCCATTTTCTGTGGTACTATATAACTTTGTCATTCTTGTATGTGTCCTGAGCTAGATCTAAAAGGGTCCACTGGAATCAGTGCCCTTCTTTGGTGAAAATTTTAAAACAAAGAACCGGATGAATGAAGGGATGAATCAGTGAATAAATAAATAACTAACTAAAGTATGTAAATATATGTTTCTTGCAGTATTTTGTTGTTAACTTATGCAACTTGAACAAGGTTAACTATATACTGCTGTTATAGAAATTAAATATTTGAAATGTTTGAACATTGTTAAATAGTCTAAAGTATTAAATACAGCATTTTAAATTGGTTTGTTTATTTTTTTATTTATTCGTTTGTTAAATAGGTAGGTGCACTGGTGCAAAGACCCTTTATATACATCACCAGGGCTGAAAGATAAAAATGATAGTACAATATTTACAATGTGAACAACAGTACTACTGATTAGATTACTTTCAAATGTGTAACAGGATAGGTTATTTAAAAAGTTCATTTTATACACCACGGCATCCTATTTATCTCTTGGTTAAGGTTCTTATTTTTATCCAGGTATTTGAGGAACCATGTGCTCTGTAAAGGAATAGAAGGTCGAAGAGGACTGGATATTTCATAGTTCAAAAGGGTAGGCACAAAACACCATGCATGAGTCTTTAAGAGCTCCACCACAGAGAAATAGCTGCCAGTTTGCCCAGGTAACTGAGTGCCTTGGGGCCATTGATCTTTTTAGTTAGGTATCGCTGAGGTTTTTCAAACTGAGGCATATGTTTAAACAAATATATGCCAAAACGAGCATTATATTTAATAATGGATTGATAAGAGAGGAGTAAAGGTTAATTAAGATTATTTTGTATCTAGAGGAGGTGCCTTTGGAAATTAGATGAGTCAGATAGAAGGATTTTGGTACTACTGTAGAGATATGATAGTGAAAAGATACAAAATTATCAACAAACATGCTTAGGTACCTTATGAGAGTGTCTGACTGAAAGTCTGTTGCTTGTATGGCATAACATGGAATTTGTATGTTTACCAAAATGACCTTTAATACATTTTCACATTTAATCTGAGAACATTGCCCTTGTGGTGGTTGTTAACTACTATAGCTCATATTTGAGCAATTGTGAGTCAATGGAAAATTGGGTAACAGCATCCATAGTCATCTGAAAACTTAGATAATCATGCCAGGAATTTTGGCCTGGAGGTCTGAGAAATAAATGCCAAATAGTAAACGGCCCTGTTTTGATCTATGTGGTACCACTGGTAACAGTTTTGCTTTCAGAAGTGGCAATTTTGACTTTAGCCACATGGCTTCTGTCAAACAATCATTTAGTGATCCCCCACACAATATAAGGATTTATATTCGGATGTACAAGTCTGTAAATAATGCCTAGTATCGAATTAGTGTCAAAGTCCTTGGCCAGGTCCAGATAAACTGCATGTACCGCATAATGGTTAAATACAAGAAATAAGCAAGGTTAGAAAGGCAAGCTATGCCTTGGAGAAAGCGGAGTTGATGTGGGACCAAAGTTAAGAGATTTCTGATATCCAAATTAATGAAATCTGAGATAAAGTGTTCCATATCTTTATGTATGAGGCTAATGAAGCTAATGGATTATCGGGGTCCATGGTTTAGACATGCTTGTATAATGGAATTATAATTGCTGATTTCCTGGATTGAAGAATGTAACTACAGGAGAGACATAAATTAAAAAGGTTAAGTAGGGGTTCTGATAAGCCATACTTGGTGTTGATAATTATACACCCTTGGTATTAACAGGACCCATGGATGAGGTGTTTTTAGCTTTTGAGATGACTTGCTCCATAGTAATTATAGTTGGGACTGGACAGTCTGTGGAGTAGTTATGATTGTGAAAAGAATACAATTTGCACAAGTTTGTCAGTCTAGGATGTTAGCTATTTTTTTTTGGGGGGGGGGTCAAATCCATAGTTGGCTCATCTGATACCCAGAGACGTTCCATGATCACAGCACTCCTACCTCCCCTCTATGTTCCACCCTCATGATTTGATAATCAATCTCCCTAATGCCTTGCAGCAGAGCAGCTGCCCCCTTCTCCCTAACCTATATACCCTTCTGGTTTGGGTCAGAGTGGGCACTAGTTTTTTGGATTAGCTCTGAACATTTCTGTTTGTTAGTTCTTAACCTCCAGACGTAGTTAAAGAAACAACTGTCATTACGTTTGGTTTCAGTAGCTATTTTAAATTGTTTGACTTTGAGCTTCCTAATGATGTCCTTTTTCTTTTTACTAGTTTGCTTAAGTGTGCAATTAAGATGTGTAGAATGAATCATGTTATGGGCATCGAGTAATTTCTTTTTGTTGTTGTACAGTTTGTTTATACAGATCTTTCACCAAAGGGATTTGTTTTTAAATTTATCAATCTGATGTTGTTAATCTTCATTCCTTCATTACTGATGGGTTATCGGTTCTGTCCTCAGAACTGAGCCGGCCAATATCAAGCTCGTGTCAGCCAAAAACTCTCGAGCCAAGGTCCTACCCTGTATGCTCTGCTCCCTGTTACCTCAGATCTCATTTGCCGTGTTGCTGTGCAGTCTTGTCAAGCCACTCTCTCAGCTAAGTGCCTAATATTTTTGAAAGTTTTTTACATTGTTCCTACTTTAAATATTTTCAAATAGTTTCTAAGATTTTCCTATCATAACATATACTTTAGACTCTCTCTCTTTAGTCTTTCCACTTTATTACCCTTTTTCTTACCTTTGAGGTAATTCTTCATTACCATCGTTGGTAATCCTTCCTTCTCTCTTCTTACCCTTTTGGGTAGCTTTTCCTCTTCCTCTTGGTACTGTTCTTCTTCTCCACATCATTATGTCGGATAAAAAAAGTAACACTGGTTTCAAGCAGTGTAAGGATTGCAGCCGTAAGTTACCACTTTCCGATGGCCATGACTTATGTGTCTACTGTCTGAATGTCTCCCACCTTACTGTGGATCCCCCATGTGGGATTTGTAAAATTTTTCAACCAGGACTTTTAAAGAGAGGAAAAATAAATTAATATTGAAAGGTCTTCTCAAATCTCCTTTCTCTGAGGCTATTTCCTGGGTTGGAGGGCTCACTCTCTCCTGGTAAAACCCGTAAGAGGTGTTCTTCCTCTTCATCATTGAGGTCACTCCCTTCTTCTCCCTCTGGAGATCGTAGGGAGTTGACTCATAAGAAGGTGAAATTAATTACTACTTCGGCGCTGCCACCTGTGATCCTGTCGGAACCAGGGTTGGCACTGCCCCAAATGATTATGGCTCCAGCCATGTCTTCCTTATCAACACTGGCACCTGAGTTCCTGGTGCAGACAACTATGGCTTTGACAGTTCTGTCACAGCCCTTACTGGCACTGTCCATACAGGTACAGTCCCCTTTGGCACAATTTGTAGAGTCCCCTTTGGCTCCGAGTATGACTTTTCTGTACTCCACGGCACAGACTCTTTCAGCACCTACATGTTCTTCAGTGCAGTCCTTCTTGGCACCATCCTTATTACCGCTGCAGACACTTTCCTCAAAGGCACTGTACCCATCGGGCAGACTTTTGCATATACGGTGCAGACACCTTCAACTTCTATGGCGCTGATGTCATCAGTGTAGACTACTTCCACACCATTTTCTTCGGTGCAGACGTCCTCGGTTCCAGGCTGTGCACCTCTTGAATTAGCAAGGACCAAGTATTCTCCTTCCTTGAATCCATTTGCTGGTAGTCCATATAGTCCTTTTCTAGAAAGGCCAGATTCACCTTCAGCTTTCTCCATGAGGTCAACCAAGAGTCTCTCTGAGCAAGATGTGTTGCGGCTTGTTGACCAGTTGCTTGTGGCCAGAGGTCTCTCTCACCCATCGAAGTCCACGTTCCCTCCTTCAGGTGAAGGTATATCTCCTCAAACCCCAACTTACACTCCTCCTTTGATTTCTACCCAAATTCCAAAGCCTATTACTCTGACAGCAGCTTCCCTTCCTCCGACTCCAGTACTGGATCTTACTTTGGTACTGGAGTCGTCCTTGTGGCTCTCTGTGCACTGGGCATCAGGCTCTTCTCAGCCCAGTGGCTGTGCCATGGAGGAGGGCATTCCTGGTTCCACGCCGATTTTTTCTATAGCACCCTCCAGGGATCCTCTCTCTCTCTCTCTCTCTCTCACAGTTCACGGTCCTCTTAAGACTCCTGGTCTGGGGGTGGGCTCATCGGGATGGGGTGTGACCCCGGTTCCAAGGTTGTCTTGCTCAGTTCTGGGCTCCTATCCCTCCTTGGGTGGGCCAACCTTCCAGGCCATGGAGAGGGCACTTGCTCCGCTGGCAAACCCCACATGTCAGAGTCCTCTCCCCCCCTGTGCCGCAGCTGTCATAAGCCACAACCACTGGACACTGAGCACAAGGGTCTCAGGTTTCTCCACCTCAGGAGACCCCTCTTTGCAGTCTTCCCCAGAACCTCCCACTGAGGAAGTACCCTGCAAAGCATCATGCAAGAAGAAGCACATGGACTCCACTGAGGAGTCGTTGACTAAAGATATGGATTTTGATGATGGGGAAGGGTCTCCACAGTCACCCTCTGATGAGGTGTCCTTTGGTGACATCCTCGAGATCCTTAGACAGAGGGGTGACTGGAAGTCCTCTAATCCTTCCTCTGAGAAATCCGTATTCCTGCAGGCTTTTCATGCCTGGCCCCCTACCTCCTGGGTCACTCAGCCAGCCAATGAGCTCGTCCAGTGCGCATGGAAGGCTCCTGACACCCTGGAAGCAATACCAAGGACACCGGATAAAATATTATCACCCCCAGCTGAGCACCCACATTGATCACGAGGTCTTCCAGTAGATGCTATGGTGGTGGCGGTTGCAACTAAGAAGGATTTGGCAGAAGACAGCCAAACTGCCCATCCACCCAACAAGGAGTCCTGGGTGACAGACAGACTAGGGAAGCATGGGTTTGATTCATCGACCTTCACTGTAAGGTCTTTGAACTATTTGGCACACTTTACCAGGCTTCAGAGGGATCTTATCAACCAGCTCTCTGAAAACTTGGCAGGAGCTATTTCTGATGAGGTCCTTGACAATTTGGCTTCTCAAATAGCCAATCTAGAGTCCAGTTCCACCTCTTCCATGCATCTTATTTCTCATGCAATGGAAGGGGCGGCTAAAGAAGCAGGCGTGAGTATAGTCACCAGACAACATGCCTGGATGTGCCATTGCAACTTCACGGACTCCTTTAAGGATCCCTTCATGAATGCCCCCATCAAGGCTGCTTCTTTGTTTGGCCCTAAAGTGAAAGATACGCTGGCTGGGTGGGAACAAGATGGCAAGACCCTGTCTGCCATTGGTATCAGACACTCCACTCCTCAGCGATTCTATTCCAGAAATCAGAGGAGCTGGAAGATGTTGCATAGGAAGTCACAGGACTCTTTTTGGGATGCATGTGCCGAGTTGTCCCCTAGAGGAAGAGGGGAAAACTCCAATGGAAGATGCCCCTTTGGGGGCAGAGGAGGTCCGCAAAACTGGGGTTCCAGAGATTCCTTCTCTGGCCAACCCTATCAGCGCTCCTGAAGCATTGTCCAACTGTTCACCTCTGGAAGTGGTCGGGGGTCATTTTTCCTTGTACCCCGCTGCTTGGCAAAATATAACCACTGACTCTTGGATACAATGGATAATATCCAGAGGCTATCGCATCCCCTTCCATCTTTGTCCAATCTCGTCCAGAGTATTACCCGACATTCCACCCAGTCAAAGGGAAGCAGCAGCATATGAAATCCGAAAGCTGCTACAAAAAAGAGTCCTCTAGACAGTCCCCCCAGACCAGATAGGATCCAGTTTTTACTTAAGCTTTTTTAGTGCCAAAAAAGACAGGGGACTGGAGACCAATTCTGGATCTCAGCACACTAAACACATTTGTAAAAACAGAGAAATTCTGGATGGTCATGGTTCAGTCTATCCTTCCTGTTCTGGAAGAAGATGATTGGATGTGCTCTGTAGATCTTGAAGGTGATTATTGCCACATAAAAATGGACAAATACTAAAGAAGATACCTCCACTTCCACATAGGAGCCAGTCACTACCAATTTTGAGCTCTGCCCTTCGGTCTCTCTACAGCTACCAGAGTGTTCACCAAATGCATGGCAGTGGTTATCTCTCACATGCGACTTCAAGGATTCCAAGTGTTTTCATATCTAGACGACTAGCTCCTCACCGCCCCCACCAAGCATCTACTGGAAGAAGCCCTGCAACATACTCTCCTCACAGCTCAAAGCTTGGGAATCACTATAAACTGGGAGAAATCCAACACATCCCCAGCTCAGTCTTTGGAATTTATAGGGGTACTGTTGGACACGAGAAATTGCACAGCATCCTTTCCGGACCACAGGCTTCAAAGAATAAGGCAACAGGTTCAACCGCTGCTCTGTCACCACAAATCTCCTGCTCGATCTATACTCCAACTCTTGGGGTTAATGGCAGTCTTGATTACCATTGTTACTCTAGCCAGATTCCACATGAGGCTCCTTCAGTGGCTACTTCTCACTCAGTGGTACCCTCTACAACATCCTTTGTCTTTTCAGATAAGTGTAACTCAGAGATGCAAGCAAGATTTACTCTGGTGGACATCTCGAAATCCCCAACAGTGGTCTCACCCCTTCAACCCCCATCAACTGATAGCCATGGTGACCACGGATGCCTCCCTGATGGGGTGGGGGGGGCTATGTCAGGCAAACTCGGTCCAAGGCACCTGGTCAGAGACAGAGGCCTTTGCATATCAATGTCCTAGAATGGAAGGCGGTGCTACTAGCGTTGCAAGCATTTCATTCCATCCTTCCACCAGGGACTGTTGCGATCCAATCAGACAACATGTCAGTGGTCTGGTACATCAGCAAACAAGGGGGCACCAGATCTTACCCATTATGCTGAGAAGCCTTGAGAATATGACAATGGGCGACAGCTTCCAACCGCTTTCTAACTGCAATGCACATTCCCGGGAACTCCAACGTGATAGCAGACAAATTGGGAAGGTGCATTCTGCAACCTCACGAGTGGTCCCTCAATCCTATGATAGCGGCAAGAATCTTCAACCACTGGGGCCAGCCTTGCTGCGACCTGTTTTCCTCCCCAACCAACTACAAGTGCAGCAACTATTTTGCCCTAATACCCCCTTTTTGGACAGTCACCAAGAGACACTCTAGTCCATACTTGGCCCTCGGGTCTACTTTATGCTTATCCTCCTCTTCCCCTCATCTCCCAATTTCTGAAAAAAGCTCGACAGTTGAAGAGCAAAGTGATCCATTGCTCCATATTGGCCTCGACAAGTCTGGTTTCCCTTCCTCTGGCCTCATCTGCTAGATCAACCATGGATCCTCAATCCATCCCCAATGTTGATCTTCCATCCACAGGGTCTGACTCACCCCAGTCTAACAACCCTGAAACTGACAGCTTGGTTTCTCCATTTCCAATGAGTGCCAGGCATCAAAATCTATTGTTCCCTGTGCGCAATATTCTTATTGCAGCTCATAAATCATCCACCAAACTAATCTATCTTAATAAATGGAAAAGGTTCTCTTTATGGGCAGTGAATAAACAATTAGACCCCTTGTCAGCCCCATTTTCAGTGGGTTTGGATTACTTATCGCATCTTTTCCACTCTGGGGTGTCTGCCTCTACTATTCGTGTGCATTTAGCTGCCATCTCAGATTTCCACATTGTTTTCAGGATGCTTCGCTTATGTTATATAGACTCTGTAAAACCTTCTTGAAGGGGGTTCTCCACTTAAAACCTCCCTTTAGAGAACCAGTACAACCTTGGGATTTGGCCTTGGATCTGCAAGCTCTAACAGCTACCCCCTTTGAACCTGCATCTTCATGTGATGTAAAATATCTCTCTTGGAAAACTTTGTTTCTGATTGCAATCACATCGACCAGACACTTGTCAGAACTTCAAGCCTTATGCATCAAACCTCCCTATCTTATCTTCATAAGGATAGAGTATCATTGCGAGCTAATTCTACCTTTTTACCAAAAGTGATGTCAGAGCGGTCTATCAACCAATCAACTGACCTTCCAGTTTTCTTTCCTAACCACTCTAACAAGGGAGAGCATTGTCTTCACTCCTTGGATGTTCATAGGCAAATACGATTTTATCTGGACAGAACAAAATCTACCTGTAAATCAGACCTAATATTCCCGGCTTTTTCTGGACCAAGACAAGGTTACCCTGTCTCAAAAGTTATATTGGCTTCATGGTTGAAAAATTGTATTACCTTTATCTACAACAAAAACAAGGTCTCCTTGCCCCACAGAGTGAAAGCACATTCTACAAGGTCTATGGCAACTTTAGCAGCTTTCCATGCTAAGGCTTCCCTCAATGATATTTGCTCAGCTGCGACTTGGACCAAACCTCATACCTTTATTCTTCATTACAAATTGGACTTGGCCTCCAGAGGTAGAGCTTCTTTTGGCTCCATGGTGCTCAGGAATGTCCATCCATGAGGGCCACCCAGGGATACAGGTAGCTGGGGACTCTGTCCCATCAGTAAGGAATGAACGAAGATTAACAACATCAGATAAAGAAGTTATGTTTTACCATAATGTTCCATCTGTGTTGTTGATCTTTGTTCATTCATTACTTTCCACCCGCCATCCCGCATCCGGAGGTTCTTGGTTGATCTCATATACTCCTTTATTGTAGGTCTGTTATGACCAGAGGTAGCCTCTACTTTTGTCTATCAGCTTGCAAACTCGATCTGAGGTAACAGGGAGCAGACCATTCTGGGTAGGACCTTGACTCGAGAGTTTTTGGCTTACACGAGCTTGATATTGGCCGGCTCAGTTCCGAGGACAGAACCGATAACCCATCAGTAATGAATGAACGAAGATCAACAACACAGATGGAACGTTATGGTAAGATATAACTTCTTTTTATATTTGGTGCAGATAGATGCTGCCTTACCGATACAACTATTTAGGTGGGAGTAGAAGTCAGAGGCATAGGTGGTAGCTTTATCAACTGGATCTGTCAGATGAAGAGTACATCAAAATTCATTTATGTCATCAAGTAACTGAAGAAGGTTCATTTTGAGAAGTCCTTAAACACAAGTGTTTGCAGCAGATGTCCTACCAGTTTTAAAGAAAAAGGTCAGTGATTTATGAATTGATTTGAGGAGGGAAAATGAACATATTTCTCAAGACAAGATCAAGGGTATTTGGCCCATACTAGGGTGTTTCTGTATTGCTTTTCTATTCCACAATAGTACTTAGTAACCTTATGACATATTGTATATATAAGAGCAAGTCGCCCAGGAATGAGATGTTTATATGTGTATGGAATGACAGTTTGGATGCCATCAATTGTCTGAGATTTGTTAACTCAATCTAGGAAAGGTACTAGCATGAATGAAAACAATGCTAGAAGCATCAACTACTTATGCATGAGTCTGTATTGCCAAAATCTTTCAAATATATTTTAATTTCTGAGAAAATTTTTAGATATCGGTACAAAGACAACATAACACAGATAATTATGAAGTAAAAAGTGTGACAGGCAAGGTTATTCTACATAGCTTTTCTAATAAATACATCTAAGGTTTATTGACAGCAACCAAAAATAGTACTTAAAGTGAATATTTATAGGTTTTCTGCAATAAGATTTAAAGCCAGTGATCAGCTGGGTCCATATTTTTTTTCGGGGGGGGGGTGATAATCTTTTATACTATTATGATTAAGCCCTTCATCAGACGCAAATGTACCAACTTTGAAAATGTATGTGCAACAAACGGTTTACTATTGAAATTGCGAACATCACTCGGTCGACTGTCATATGGTCGAACGCATAAGGTCGGAAACACAGATGTCGAAGACTTTATAATCAATTGAGGAACGGTTTTAACATGGGTCGAGGTAGGTGTACAGTATTATTCCCTACTACAACCATCTTCCCTACCTCGACCCATGTTAAAACCGTTCCTCGATTGATTATAATGTCTTCGACATCTGTGTTTCCGACCTTATGCATTCGACCATATGACTGTCGACCGAGTGATGTTCGCAATTTCAATAGTAAACCGCAACAAACATATTATATCAAAGACATTTAATTGAAAAAGGGTAGCATAAATGTATAGGGTTTCTCCCAATTTATTGCGATTATGCTGAATAGTCCTTACAAGTGACAGTGCAACTGAATGTCTAGGTGGTTGTTTTATCCAGAGTATGGTGTGAAATTTGTCTTCTATTGATACTCTGGCAACATTCTCACTTGTGAGTAATTTTTTTTGGCATATGGTGGCTTGCTCTTATAATAAGATGTTTAAAATTGGGATGGTTTCATTTTCCAAAAGTATGGTAAGCACACTTCCAAGAGTCAGCAAAGCTGTACTTCTCAATTTGAAGTTTACTGATTTTATTCTTATCTGTGGATAACCAGTCTAGCAACTATGATTCATGTACCAGGTACCACAGCACTGTAAATAATGATCGGATCTTGCCCATGCAATTGGCCATTTAGAAAATGATTTCTTTGCTAAAATATCACATCTATGCTGTCTTTCAGCTCTGGCTTTAATGCGTAACTGTATATATAAGTCTGGCAGATACCACAGAGGACTGAGGCTATTAGCTCTTAAGCTGTTTCTGGTAGTCCTCCATTTGCTTGCTGTTGTGTGACTCTGAGAAAGTCACTTAATCAGACAGTGCCTGATTAACTGGGCTAGAATCCCCAGTGGTTTCCTTCTCTGCATGCCTATTAACTCAAGAGTTATTTTACTGTTCACCTATTTACTACATTTTGATAACCAAACTAGCCCCATTGATATAAGAGGTTGTCTATGGCAGAAAAGACACAACACGGAAAATCCTAATGACATTTTCTATTTGAGATGTCGGTCAGCCTAAAGAATATCTTGTTGAGATGTAGGAAGAAGCCATAGGATCTATAGAAAAGTTATCTGGATAAGGGAGTGAATGTGCAGCTTCTACTCTGACAGACTCCAATGCCTTTAATTAAACCCTAAACTCTAGAAATCAGATGCAGTGGCAACATTAGCTATTGCGAAACAGTGTCATCTGTGTTCTTTTCTAATGCTTTTAACATATGGCTACAATTAATAGCCAAAACAGGAACAGTGCGACTTGCCAACCTAGATGGCTAACAAATAAATGCAAAACAACAGCAGCTGGTAATTGCGTGTTCATCACAGTGCTGAGTTTTAACAAGTACTTCTTGTTTGGTTACATGAACGGCTTTATTTTTATTTTTACTGCCCACTATAGTTCAAACATTTTGATCAAATATGGACGTAGATTTTTTGAAAATACCTGTAATAGTCTTTATGGATTAAATCCAGACCAAGAACTTTATTATGCGAGAAGCAGTGAACTATTTGTTATGATATAACAGTCTGACAGTTATATAAGCCTGAATTTATTATTATTATTATTACTGTGTTGATTAAATGTATATTTAGATAGCTGGATAGATAGACTGACAGACAGAGATTCTGCATTCTGGTTACTTCGAAGTGTAAATGAGGATAGGTAGGGTCCAGGCATAGCATGAATAAATATATATCAGGATCTGAGAATGAGTTGTCTACAGAAAGAGATTCTACATTCTGGTTACTTCAAAGTGTAGATGAGGATAGGTGGGGTTCAGGCATAGCATAAATAAATATACATCAGGATCTGAGAATTTGTTGCTTTACAAGTGATAAAGAATACATTGTTCCTCTCTCTCTCTCCCAGCATATTTTCTGTAGCACCATACTAACGTGTGTTACACAGCCTGTGTTCCCTAGTGTCTGATTTGCATAAGCTTTATACTATACCTACCTCCTAGCATCAAAGTATCTCCTCTTTTGCAGTGATCATAATTTTTCCTAAAAAAAGTGCTGTTCTATGCATACTTGGTCATCCCACAGCAGTGTTATTGTAGTCCTCAGACAGTCTGTAGGCATGTTGTATAATACGGTTTTGAAGTATTATACATTACACATGCTGAGGACTTTAAAAAGATGATTTAGTTCTGGCACAACAATATAGACTTTTCCGCTGAAGTTCCCTTACTGTCTGCAGCTGTTTTTATAGTACTAATATAGTCTTCTGTTAACATGTATTGCCAATATCAAATCACATGAAATTTAAAGATTACCTTAGCTGTGCAATCCCAGCACGTCTTTTGGATCTGCACTTTTGCGCCATAATACTATGATGCTACAATTTTGAAATAAGTGCTATGACAGTATAGTAATGCAGTTTTATACTGACTTCAGCCTACCCTTTACAGAAATTACATCTTAGCTTACTTACAATAACTATTGCAGAGCAGAATTACCCTCTACAGGAAACTCCAACCTCTAACATATTCTGCACAGTTTTTAGGAGACTGTTTTTGATATGCATATAGATAAATATCTACATATATATATATATATATATATATATATATATATATGGATCTAGGACTTTTGATCGAAAGATGAAATGTCCAAATCCATTATCATCGAACATACTTTACCGAAATCGCTTTCACCTAAAAAGCGCTTAACGGTAAAGTATGTTTAAAAACAAAACATTAAACCTACTCCTATGCAGGGGGCAAGCCCCCTGCACCCCCACAACCTCCTCTACTTTAATATTCTCACTCTGAGGTCGCACTGCAGTGGGGAAAAGGGAATTTTCCCTTATCCACACCTTACTATGACTGGCACAACGAGCATACTTATCCGAAAGTGCTGCTTCAGTGAACAGCACTTTCGGTTAAGTATGTTCGGTGATTTCTGCTTCGGTGGAAAGTGCATTTGGGGATCTGTACAGATCCCATAGATATATATATATATATATATATATATATATATATATACATATATATACATATATATATATATATATATATATATATATATACATACATATATATATATATGGTTCTACCGCAGAACATCGACAATGCAGAAGACCGACACGACGATGAACCCTGCGCGCGGGGATGCCGACATTAGAAAGGGGAAGTGAGTATGGTAGTAGCCGGGCGTGACGGGCGTTGAAGGTAAGTGTGTGTGTGTGGTTTGTGGAATGGGGATGTGTTTTGTTTTGTATTGTGGTTTCGTGTTTATGGACTGTCGAATATGTGGTGTCGGTGATGTGGTTGTCGGTGTTGTGTGGTTTCGATTATGTCAGGTAGAACCATATATATATATATATATATATATATATATATACAGACAGAGTGGTATAACATTTCTGAAAAATTCTATAAGAGTAAGGAGAATTATTTATCAGAAGCTTATTCTAATGGCATTTAAGACCTTCCCTGCTAAGCTTATTATGAGAAACCAAAAACTTAACTATAATAGATAGGGAAATGGAAAATATTATTAATGTTTTATTTCAGTGTCTAGTGTCCAAATGAGATGCACTGGGCCCTGAACTGAAAGGAGAGCTTAGAATAATTTTACTGGAGTTAAGAGGGAATGTTGTGTTACACAGGTCTATTGGTTCAGTACTGTGTATGGGTTTTATGATGTGTATCCTGGGTAATGGAGTTTACTAAGTATAATACTAATATAGTTATAGCAATTAGTGGAGTAGTAAGGGGGGAATACTGTCAAGAATGTTTCCAACTAAAATCCCAAGAATATCTCACAGATAAACTAAAATGTTGGAACCTAAAAGGATAAATAAAAATAGAATATCAATCCTCCATACTACTGCAAACCAAAAAAAAAGTGCTGCCACAAACCCTGCATGGGGGCATGTCTAGGAGTGTGATATTGCAGATCCCAAAATATTAGTCTGTCAGTATGATCATGTTGATATTCTGGTCAGTGATATTCTGTTCCTCAGTGAAATTATAGTAATTCATGAAAGAGGTAATACCCTCATGTCCATTTTTCTGTACTTTGAACCAAACATCTTAGCATTTTGTATGATAGCAGAGAAAGTCCCCTTGCATACACGTGCATGAACACATGCTTCATACACACACCCAAACAAACAGACACAAACACACACAAAATCCACATATATATATATATATATATATATATATATATATATATATATATATATATATACATATATATACACACACACACACGCACACACACACACACACACACACACACACACACACACACACACACACACACACACACACACACACACACACACACACAAAATACAGCTTTTCAACTGTTACCAAAAGAAGCTGCCTTGAAATTAATATTTTTAATTTTTATTTACTGCTGTGTGCATTTTGAAAACTGAAAGCATGCAGCAGGGAAGCTTGGTGCTGTAGAATCTAGGAATACAAATGAGGAACAGTATGGTAAAACTCAAACGGCCTAGCTCATTACAGTAAGATTATAAATGACTGTATTCTATAGTAGTCAACTTTTTTGAGATCCTTTGCATAATCATTTGCATTTTATGGAAGGCTTTAAATATCTGTGTTATTTACGGAAAAATAATAGGAGCTTACTGTGATTGCCTAAAGACATCTCCACAGATGAAAGTCTTTTCTATCAGGACCTTACCTCTCAACCTCTTAGAGCACGAAATCTGGACAAAAACATAAATTAAAGTGGGACAAAGGTCCAAAAATAGGGACAATTTTTAAATATTGCTCTTACAAACCTAGAAAGTTAATAGAATAACAGGTTTTGCATTAGTATGAGGTATGAACTCTGACACTCAAATATCTATCATTATTTTCTAACTTTGGTCTTTAATGATTTGCCACTAATTTGCCAGAAAACCACAATTTTATGAAAAATGGACTAAAAATATGAGGGAAAAATCTGGACAAAACCATAAATTCTCCAAAACTGTACAATTGATAGGTAGGAGCTGAACAAACTATATTTGCAAATCCAGAGAGCTGCATTCTTATCAGAGTCGAGAAAAGTCAGCTAAGGGCACTGTAAGAGAAAGAAAACTAATGTCTTGGACATTTGACTCTTGATTTTTATATTCTTTCTGGGTCACAGTTACAAAGTATCAGAACTGCTGCTACACACCATCTTGTCCTGATTCACAAAGACTCATGAACCTGCTGTACAGGTGTAATTTATTGTAACAGACTCCTGTCTCAGCTGGGCCTACCACCTGTGAAGACATGTGACTTCCTTGATATAGAGAACCAAGTCCTACACTGCCTTGAAGTGACCATTATTGGATATATTTCATATTAGTTCTAAATTATTACCTCTTGAGCCTCATGGCATGCCAAAATTTTCAAATGATTACAAATAATGGAATATTCCTGTAATGCAAAGCCTCTTTGACAGATATTTACTTGTTATTCACACATCTCTGCACGTACGCATGCGTATGTGCACTCTCCCACCTCCAACACACATACTCACTGATATACTAAAAGTAAAAAAAGAAAGAAACTCACAAATGGAAATAAGTGGTGCCATTAAGATAAGTCCAGGTACTACTCTTTCCATCACGATGGATACCAAGCCAGTACCTGATGGAAGAATTTGTCATCTGTTGTATAAACTGCTGTAAAGAAAGTGAGCACAGTTAATATACAGTCTGTTTTACATTGCTGAATATCAGACCAAGGCATATCAGGATAGGCATGGCATAGTAAACTAATGTACAATTTAGTGACATACACATGCTATTTAAGGTTTCATATTCAAGCATTTCTTTCAACTGATTGAGTTTTTTTTTACGGTTAGTAATCATTTCAGTGTGTTTCAGAGATATTTACAAATCACTTCAAACATAAGGCACAGTACTATCAGTTGCTGCCTACATTTGCAAGAGTTTCAGTTCAATTAATAGAAAATGGAAATCAGAATCTAAATGAACTGTATTTGAAGGCTTGAATATTGTAAAAGAGATAGAAGAACTGGAAACTGGATCTTCAGAAAAGGGAAGGAGCAAATTACACAGAAATATGTGGAATTAGTAAGAGCAGTACATGCAAAATAATCTTCCAGAAGATGAATGAGGTTTAAAGGAAGGCAGGATTTGAGCAACTTATTTCATTTTGGACTAAATGAGAGTTGTTATAAAGAAAGAAAACATACATGCAATGTATTGACAGACTAGTTTAAAACTGTTTAATTTCAGCTGTATATAAGCCTCATGTTTGTGAGGGTTTATGGCTCAATTAACCAGAGCTGCTGTGTGTTTGACCTCCTTTGCCAGAGAGCCAGAGTGTTTCTGCTTGAATCCAAGCCATCCAAAGCTAAGAACAAGAAATTAAGCTTATTATGAGTTTGATCTGCACTTTTTCATCTGTATTTTACTGTTTTACTGTATTTATTTGTGCCTTTCTGACTGTTTTTACTGTTTGTGCCTGCTAATTACCTGCACTTGTTTTGCACTGAAATATTGCTTAGTTAGCACAGACTAGATCCAGACTTTCTGAATCTAGCCTGTTTTTCATACACTTGAACTCAAATCCAGCCGTCTTAGATTATGAAGGGCTCCCCTGCACCCTTGTGCAGAAGAGTGTGGATATAGCCTTGGCTGAGCTGGGGATCACTGGAGGAAGGATCATTGTGTGATTTCCTATCGGCAGATTAGTTTAAAACTGTTTAATTTCACCAGTGTATAAGCCTCACGTTTGCACATTTTTTTGTCTCAATTAACCACAGCTGCTCTGTTTGGTGTCCTGTGCGAAAGATCCAGAGTGTTTCTGCTTGAATCCAAGCCATCCAAAGCTAAGAACAATAAATTAGGCTTATTTTGAGTTTGAACTGCATTTTTTTCATCTGTATTTTACTGTTTTACTGCATTAATTTGTACCTTTTTGACTGTTTTTACTGTTTGTGCCTGCCTATTGCATGCACTTATTTTTGTACTGAAATATTGCTTAGGTAGCATAGACTAGATCCAGATTTTCTGAATCTAGCCTGTTTTTCATACACTTGAACTCACATCTAACCATCTTACATTAAGAAGGTCTCCCCTGCCCTCTTGTGGTGGAAGAGTGTGGATATAGCCCTGTCTGGGCTGAGGATTGTTGGAGGAAGGATCATTGTGTGATTTCCTATTGGCGGACTAGTTTAAAACTGTTTAATTCTGACTGCATATAAGCCTCAAGTTTGTGCATAGCTGCACACAGCACAACGGGGGTTAGCAGTGCCTTGTATAGACGCAAACTCCTATAAACTATTTTTTCCCTAGACACCAGTCAGTAAAAGCCTCACAGGTTCGCTGCTGCTCTGCGGGAAAAACAGCTGTGCACCTCTGCACTGCAGCCCAGGCAACTCAACTGAGCAGCATCGCCCCACTTTTCATCCCTGATCTTCTGTAGAATAAGTCCCTTTGTTAATCCCAGAGCAGTAGCTGATCTAATTTGCCCTCTCAGAAAGTACCTGCTACTATGGACAGTCAGCTTCCCAACATTTTTCCAGCCAGCTTGATTGACATGGGCATCCTGAGACAATGTAGCAATTGTCTTATGTATACTGACAACCACTTGCTCCTAAAGCAAACAAATACAGTATGTGCGATATGTAACTATACCATGAAACTAGAATCAGTCCTCTCACGTAACAATAAAGAAGACATCAGATTGTCAGCACACGCACCTCTCCACTCACACAAGATAAGTTCAAGACACATAAACCTACATATGTGGAGGTAATCACTAAGAGTCTACCAAAAGACTAGAGACCTCCCAAGCACAAACAACTTACACATATGGGTTACACAAACAGAATCCACCACTACACATAACACACATACCAGTGTCTAAAAAATAAGCCCCTAATACAAAACACCTCAAAACCTAATGTCTTAGTCATAAGCGACTCAATAGTGAGACACACAGATATTCCTCTCACCAGGTGGGACAAGGAGAAGGTCACAGCTGCCTATCAGGTGCCAGGATCCATCAAATCATGCACGCACCCAAGTCACTCAGCAACAATTACAGTTGTGACTGTCATAGTACATGTTGGAGTGAATGACTTGAAGATGTACCTTTCTGAACTATATGACGAGAAACATGACTTAACTATCAGATTATGTGTCTGAGGAAGTTTTATCCCTAGCCCTAAGAAACAGTCAACTTTCACCTAGAATGATGCCACAATACAGACAAAAAAAATTATTGATTTCAATAATTGGCTTAGCTTCTTGTGTCGCTCCAGGGGGATCCAGCATCTGACAGCCTGGAAAGGGATGGTCGACAGACCATGCTGCTTTGCCAGAGATGGCCTTCAGCTGTCTCTTCAGGGCTTTTGGATATTGGCAAAGACACTTTCCTCCCCCTTAGTGCCTTTTTTATGCAGTGTCAAAACAACAAAACTTCCGACATAAAGAAATCCACTAGAGACAAACTGAATGTCATGCTGCTTAATGCTAGGAGACTTAACAGTAAACTGCACTCCCTGGAAGCACGTCTTACCTAGGAAGGTGATGATATCTGTGCAGTCATTGAGACTTGGCTCAAGGCCACAGAGAGCACCCTGGAGGTACACGGCTACAATAGCTTTCACACATTCAGACCTCAAAAATGAGCATGAAAAAAACAAAGGTGTAGGTGTATCCATCGTCATTAAATCCAAATACACCTCAAGACTGGTAAAACATTATGACTGTCTTGAGCTACTCCAAGTCCAAATAACTATAGGCAAAATACCACAGCATCGCTAGTTATAGGTCCTCCACCATGAACCTGGAGAAGCAAACTGCCTACCTGGACTTGCTAGAGTCGCTCAGTATACAGCCAAACACCTTTGTCATGGGAGATTTCAACTATCCTTCCATCCATCTGTTGGGTGACTTACACAAGAATTAACATGATCACTCTGAGGTTCTTGGATTTTGTTAATTCAAATGCCTTGGAACAGCTGGTATGCACCCCTACAAGGGGCTCAAATGTCCTAGAACTAGTGCTCACCAACATGGAGGGATCATTGCACTACCCCTTGTGTGTTGTTGTCCTCCCTGTTAAGGTCAGACCATAAATCAGTCTCATTTGAAGCAAAGTTCAGACTTGATATCCCCACACCAGCAAAAAGACCTGAACATTTTCTCCAAAGCAAACTATAGGCTACTAATCAATGGTATAAAAGGTTTCAAAGCCCCTGCTAACACAGCCAACAATGACTCATATGTAGAAGAGTACACAAATGCCCTACATAGCCACTTAAACAAATGTATTGACTCAGTTGTACCTAACAGGGCTAACATCAGGTCCTCCCGAAAAAACAAGCCACCCTGGTGGACTGTAAGTATAAATAAGTTATATAACAAAAGAAAGAAACTGATATCTAAGAACAAGAGGGAGCTTACTCAAAAGATGAAGAATACCCCCCACAGCTTCAGCAAGCAAATCAGATATCTTGCAAAGTACTCTAATGCTAGTTATGAGATTAAATTAGCATCCCTATCTAAAGACAACCATAAGGCATTCTTTAGCTATATCCTAAACCGAAAAGGGAATTCCCAGCTGCTTGTCGAACTTGTAGTGAATAATACCACTCACACTGAACCTGAGGAAATTGCCATCCTGCTAGCAGACAGATTTGGCAATAACTTCACTCCCTATCCCCACCAGCCATACCCAAACCATTACTGACACCAGTCCTCTACCAAGCATCTCCATAGAACAGGTCATACAAGCACTCTCCATGTCCAAAAACATGGCCTCTATGGGACCAGATAACATCCCAGGTTGCTTACTGTATGTGTCTTTTGGCTTTTCCCGGTTAGGGGTCGCCACAGCGGAACTCTTGTCTGCTAATGATTGGCAGTTGATTTTTACTTGCCGAGTTGCCAGCCCTGACGCACAACCTTCAATGAAGGTACGCCATTCACGCATGTCTTCACGTAGAAGATGCTCTAGCTAAGAATCGAACTGGACAGCATCTTACTGTGAGGCGATAACGCTACCGCAGCACCACCACCACCACGGATCCCCACCACTGCAGATCCTTACTATACAATCTAAAACAAGACATCATGGAACCATTTGGCACTCTATTTAACCATAGCTTGAGCACTGGCTTTGTTCTGGCAGAATAATCCCCTTGCACAAAGGGGTTCCATCAAACGACCCAGGAAACTATTGACCCATAAGCCGAACCAGCCTTACCTGCAAAGCCATGGAAAGAATCATCATGGACGTTATCTATAAGGACACTGGCAGCCTTCAAACTCTTGACCCATCACAGTTTGGTTTCATCAAAGTTAGATCTTGCTTATTAAACCTTGTGGATTTCTTTCAGAATGTTACCAAAGCCCTGGATGAGAGCAAAGCAGTACATACCATCTATCTTGATTTAGCCAAGGCTTTTGACACAATCCCCCACTCAGGGTTCATTGAGAAACTCCCCCAGCTGGGGATTAACCCATACGTCACCAGATGGGTAGTCAACTGGTTCACTGACAGAATGCACACTGTCAAAGCTGGGGAGTCCACCTCCACCATTAGACCAGTTTCCAGTGGGGTACCACAAGGATCTGTGCTTGGCCCTCTACTGTTTGGAATCTATTTCTCTGAGGTCCAGGTGAAAGTAGATGGCTTGTGGCTTACCAAGTTTGTATATGACTGCAAACTTGAGTCCCCCAACAATGTAAACATATTACAGAATGGGCTGACACAGACAAATGATTGGTGCCAAAGTAATGGACTAAAACTAAATGCAAGAAAATGCCTCATTATCCCCTTTGACAAAGAAGTAGCCCCTGATAATTATGATATAGATAGCACCTCTTTAAGCTCAAACCCAGTGGTGTGAGACTTGGGAACATAGGTTGATAGCAATCTAAACTTTGATCACCATGTGTCCATAATGGTAAGGAAAGTCTTCTACATTGTGCATCTCATAAATAAGGGCATTGCATCCAAGACTAAGGAGGTTATAACTCCACTGTACTCGACCCTTATCAGGCCACTAACTGAATACAGTGCTCCCTTCTGTATGCATCTTCCCAGGCACCTGCACCAACTGGAAAGACCACAGAGGTTTCTAATCAAGAGAATCCAGGGCCTCCAAAATGTGACTTAAATGAAAAGACTGAAAGTCCTGTCACTGTACTCTGTATCACACATGCTGCTGAGATGTGACATGTGCCTGGCCTACAGAGCAGTCTGTGACTCAACACTAATGGAAATGCTGCATATCCGCAAATCAAATGGGGCAAGAGTCACTTGCTCCAGGGATCTCAGCCTAGCCTGTGACATTAACAAAACATGTTGGAGAGGCAGATATAGCTCCCAAAGATTGCTGTTCCTCTGGAATAAACTCCCACTTCATGTGAAGCAGACATCCTCAATGATCTGATTTAAGCACAACCTTGACAATTGGATGGGTCACCATAAATTCACCCTGGGGGTGGCACCTATGTCATTCATGGACAGGGGTAGTTGATGCTGATCATAGAATTGCTCTGCTAACAATGACCATGTAACTATGCTCAATTAGGGTGCACAGGTTGTTACACAGTCAGGCTTGTAAAGGCCCTAGGGCCGTTACCATAGTAACCTCCTATGAACCTATGAATAATGCATGTAAATGAAAAAATGCTAATATGGTTTGTTTTCTTTTCTGTTAATGTATGTGTGCCTATGTTTTTAATGGTAATTTAGTAAAGGTATTTCAAAGGCAGAAAATGACAATAATTATTGAATAGACACAATGTATGGAAAAGTGAATTTAACAATCTTATTTAAATACAACTAATCTGGCTATCATACCCTTGTCTAGCACAAAACATACCTATATTTTGGTCAACATAGGATCCCTCCAAGTAGCTAGAAATGAAATTTATTATAGATTTAGAAATTATGTAGATTTATTTATTTTATCTAAGCCTGGTTCCTGTCAGAAACAATCTTCCTGGATGGCAAATCAGTCTGTCATTTGGCTTAGAATATTTTATGTTGTTTTATGATGAATAACTTGCTTTGCAGTCACAGTGTATCTTACTTTAATGGGATTGCTACATTTTTGACCTCATTTAACTTTTAGCATTTGCATAATTTCCTGATTTGTGTTAGACACATTTGGTTCCTCAAAATTATTTGACTTGACCAAAAACTCTTCTATAACACTTACAGAATAGACACACATACATACAGACCTCTCTGTGATGTACTATGATTTCTGTCCCTCCGATTTTGCTTTGGTCTTCATGCATTTATAATGTTCCTCATAAACTAAAACCTGGACACATGGTGGTCAAAGTTCAGGCAACTGTCTATCTGTGTACTTAGATCTCTCACTTCTGAGTCCACTCTTAGGGGTGTGCTATTAATGTTGTAATTTGCAGGGGTATTTGACATCCCAAAGGATATGATTATGCATTTTTTTTGCATTTAGTTTTAGGCCATGGCTCTGCACCAGTCATTTATCTGAGTTGGACCCTTCTGAAGGATCTCTAGATCATTAGGGGTTCAACGATTGCCCCCAGCTTGCAGTTATCAGCAAACTTAGTCAACCAAAGGCCTTCTACATTAGCCTCGACCTCAGAGAAGTATATTACGAACAGGACAGGTTCCAGCACTGAGTCCTGTGGCACACCACTACTAATTCTAATCTTGCTGGATCCTGTCCATGAGCCATTTGCCTATTAATTTGGTGCCATAGGGATTTATGCCCAGTTTTATGAGTTGATCTTTAATACCCAAGTGGGGAACTGTGTCAAATGCCTTATTCACGTCAAGGTAGGTGGTATGCACTGTTTTACTCTCATCCATGGCCCTAGTCACTTTCTCAAAGAAGTCCTCCAGATTGTGCAGGCATGATCTGGCCTTGACAAAACCAAAAACTGGGATGGCACAGTGGTGCAGCGGTAGCGTTGTCACCTTACAGCAAGAGGTTCTCTGGTTTGATTCTTGGCTGGGGTACCTTCTGTGCGGAGTCTGCATGTCCTCCCTGTGTTAGTGTGGGTTTTCTCCGGGTGCTGTGGTTTCCTCCCACATTATAAAGACATGTGTCTAGAGCATTTCTTCCTGGTCCTCTGCTGAAAATTGGCTTAGCTCCAAGTTGGACTTTCCTGGTAAACAAATGTTAAATAAATAAATAGTCACTTTCTCAAAGAAGTCCTCCAGATTGAGCAGGCATGATCTGGCCTTGACAAAACCAAAAATTGGGTTGGGTCCAATGTTTGGAAGTTTCCTATGTCATTATTTATCAGGTCCATGATTATTCTTTCCACGGCCTTGCATATAAGACAAGCCAAACTCATGAGTCTGTAATTTCCCAAATCTGTTGATGGTCCCTTTTTATGCAGAGACTGTTGCTATCTCCTTCACTCCACTGGAACAAAGCCAGTCTGGAAGCTGTGGTTAAATAGAAATCTAGTGGGCCTGATAGGCCCTGACTCATCAAAGCCATGCTTTAGGGAGTGCAGTGATAACCTATTAGTTTGGTAGAGTAATGGTGGAGGGTATTTCTTGTGGAGTAATGAGAGGTGATAGGGAGGTGAAATTTGAGCTGAATTTATCAGCCAGCAGATTTAATCTATCTTCTTGCTGAGTATAGGTGATGTCATCTACAACTAGTTCTGCATATTGTTGGATGTTGCTCTTAAGATTGCAGACATAACTGAAAAATGCCTTATGGTTATCCATAGCTTGGAAGGCTATTTTTACCTCAAAATTTTCTTTTGAAGACATGACTTAGTCCACTGATTTGCTTGTTTAGACTAAAGAGGGAGTTTTTGCCCTTTTGTGCACATTCTTTCTTACTTCTAGACAAGATTTTCTTTCTTTTGTTATACAACCTATTTATACTAGGGGTCCACCTGAGTGGCTTATTTTAGCAATTTGTCCTAAGCTTATTTTGGTTTCATACTGCCATTTCTATGCAGTTGCCTATATGGTCGTACAGATTTTTTATGTACATCTTCACATAGGCATCTATGTTTTCTGGGTTTGGGTGAGCTTGGAAACTAGCAATGCTGCCACTTAGTAGAAAGTAGTTTGCCTTATTAAAGTTCCAAAAGGTTTTTGGGTTAGGTGGGAGTTCTTGTTTTATATTTATTTCAAGGGAGACTGTTTTGTGATCTGATCTAACCAGTGAAGACTTCACATTTGGGGGGATGCAACACTCTCCCATATTTCTGAGTACCATTTGTAGGATATTTCTACCCCTAGTGGGAGTGCAGATTAGCTGCTTCAGGGCATTTGCATTGATAAAGTCTAGACATCTTTGAGCCTGTATGTTAGTAGTCATATATGCCTCCCAGTTAATGAAGGTGTAGTTGAAATCACCCAAAATTATGGATATTGGGCTGAATGGTAAGTGAGTCTAGTAAATTCAGGTATGATGTAGGGGTTTCCTGGTTCATAGTTGGGGACCTGTGGCTAGCAAGGATATGATAATGGATTTTTCCCATGGTTAGTTGGACATGGAGTAGCTCAAGCATGTTTTTTGTTTGACCAGTCTTGAGGTATGCTTATCCTTTATGTAGATCGATACATCTCCACCTTTTGCCCTTTCATGTGCAGTGGGTGATTGGAATGACTGAAAGGCGTTGTAGCCATGCACTGCCTGAGTGCCTTCTGTTGCTTTGAACCATGTTTCAGTAACTGCACAGATGTCAGTATTCTCCAGGGTGAGGATTGCTACTAGGGAGTGTAGTTCCATATAAATGAACATTGACAATTAATTTGTCTGTCTCTCACCATGGCATTTCACACTATACCCTTCAATAGCAGGTAGACCTCTGAGTTATAAAATGTGAACGTAAATATAAAAATATGAATAGTAAGGGACAAACAGTGAATAAGTCTACCACAGGACATCCTACATTAACTCATTGCTCTTTCAAATGATACCTATAATTAACTGGTAAGTCACTTAATTAAAGAATTCAAAATCAAAAAAAGGTCTGGACACCATAAGGAGCTATAAGTGAAAGGTCAGAAAATCTGTTTTTGGAGAAGACCCCCCTGTACCCCTGTGGCAGGAGCATACAGTAGAAATATCTAATTGAAGGTTATTGGTATAGGGCTCAGTTTGAGCTTTTTCATTAGTTTCTTTGTATTAGCTGCTTTGCTGCTACTTGCGTGTAGTGCACCACTGCACAGAGGGGGTAACTCTTGGCATTTACAGAAGCAAAAATCGCCAATAGAAGTATTTTCCCTTAGAAGCAGCTGCTATCTAGCAGAGCACTTCTTGAACTGCTCTCAGCTGTTCAGTTAACCACCCAGTAGAGATATTACTTCTTACCTATCAACATCAGACCCTATAAATCCCCTGTTTTATAGACCTCCTACTGTGCACCCCATAGGTTATTCACCCTAAAAAAGCTCCCTGCGTGATATCCCTATCTTCTTCTCCTTATCTGCTGAGATACCAGGTTTAAACCTTGCATTATAGACTGTCAGTTTTCCTCTGCTTCTCCTATCAGCCCGGTGGACATAGGTTTTTTGAGGCAGTGTAACAACTGCCTCATGTACGCTGACAACGCCTTACTCCTAAATCACTCAAGTAAGTACAATTTGTGAAATATATTCTTACACTAAGAATCTGATATCAAAGTCATGGTCTTAAACTAAATGCTAAAAAATGCATCATCATTCCCTTCAGTAAAAACAATGTCCCTGCTGATTATAAAATAAACAATAGTACCCTAAGTACCAATTCAGTAGTGAGAGACCTGGGAACACAAGCTGACTGTGACCTCAACTTTGACCACCATGTGTCTACTGTGGTACAGAAGGCATTCTATGTCATTCCCCTGATTAGCAAAGGCATTGCCTCAAGAGCAAAAGAGGTTATAATTCCCCTGTACTCATCCCTCACCAGGCCTATTATTGAATATAATGCTCCCTTTGGTTTATACCTACCAGACACCTGCAGCAACTTGAGAGACCTCGTAGATTTCTAACTAAGAAAATTCAAGGTCTCCAGCACATGGCTTATATGGTCAGACTGAAGTCGCTGTCACTGTACACAGTAGAATATAGACTACTTAGAAACAAATTATGTCTGGTTTACAAGGCTATCTCTGACCCAAATCTAATAGAAATGCTGCACATCCATAAGTCAAATGCAACTAGAGTCACCCATTCCAGGGACTTTAGTCTAGCCTGCGACATAAACAGGAACTGCTGGAGAGACAGATACATCTCTCAGAGGTTGCCACTCCTCTGGAATAGTGTTCCAATTCATAAGAAGCAGAGCACCTCCATGACCCTGTTTATGTGCAGCCTAGAGGACTGGATGGGAAACCATACATTTCTGCCTGGGATTGCCCCAGCTTTTCTCCTGGGCATGGTTAGTCCTTGCTAGAAAAACCTTAGGCATAGACGATATCTCTCATCTAGTATTGTATTGGGATTTAATGGCTAGCCATGTAAAGACCCTCAGGTCAATAGCCTAGTAGCATCCTATGAACCTATGAACAAATCTGGTTTCTATAATTTTAACAGAAACTCATTCTTATTGTGATTTTTTGTTTGTTTGTTTTTTTCTTTTCTTCAATAGATGGCTGCTAGGATGTTCCTCCTTACTCAAAACACACACCACCCCTTCTCACACAAAACAACACATCCCCACCATGGTGCTATTAACAGCTGCTGTAACTTTCTGTTCATCTCCATGGCCTGCTGCTGACTGAAGACATGCAAATAAGGACTTGTGTATTTAAAAACTAATCCACATATCCCATGTTGCAAACTAGCCTTGGAAGTGAGTGGTTTCATGTGTCAGCCAATGATATGGATCCCTTAACTTTTCTACATCCAAACACACATGGATAGCTCCTGGAGACTGATGTGAGGGAGAAAATCTGGGCTTTTAGCTAGCTATGCATGAATTTGAATACCTAAAATTATAACATGCTCTCTCTTTAACCATACATATCTCCCTGTAACAAATCTCACTTTAAATTATTTTATTTTAGTTTCTGTCCTGTAATGACCTATAGTAAAACATGAGAAACTTGTGGCACTAACAGATAGAAACATAGCCCACTCCAATGGGAGCTGTGAACATGACAAACTTAGTCTCTTGTTTAGTGATGGAAATATTTATTTAGTGGTAATTACCAATGCATTTCTAATCTGTGTCACAAATATTTTATTGAAAGAAAGAAGGATAGCAATTCAGAAGCATTTCTGGGCAATGTTTGTGTACTAGGTAAGTGCAACCAAAGCAGATGCTGTTTTATACTGAAGTTTGGGGGGAGTGCTCTACAAAAATATTCCTAGAGCACAGTAGTACAGTGAAGAATAGCTTTACATCAACTATAGCAGTGCAGGGACTTGAGAGACACAAATTCTTAAGAATAATGATCACAGAGATTAGGCTACAGATAGAAGGAGTATATACAACTTAAATTGTCCCTCCAGAAACACAATGCAGTGCTTGTTTTATTCATTGCCACAATGTTTTCACACACATTATCACATTATGTTGATTTAAATGCACATCTGTTTTGGTTTAATTTCTCCAAATATTTTGGTTTTCTAATACCATTATAGGAATGGACCCCTATTCCTAAGTTAGGGTGTAATTAAAGTTCATAAAACTAGTGTTATTTCAGTCTTTGATATTAGCCAAAAAGTGTTCTTCGTAGCACCCGTAGTGTGCACAGAATTCACTCATTCTGCAGTTCGTACAGAGTTACATATATTGGTAACATATCTAAACACAACTGTAGATTCTTTATTAGACCTAATGCTCCTACTACTATTGGAAATGTCTGGGTGTCTTTATTCCACATTGCTCTCATTTCTGCCTGCAGATCCTGGTAATTTATGACTTTGTGTCTGTCTGTATGTAAGACACCATAGTCACTGGGCATAGCAATTTCAATAATCAATGCTACTTTTATCTATTTTTCATGGATTACTATGTGTAGTTTTTTGTCATCTATTTTTTGAACTGTTAGTAATGGGTGATCCCATGTGATGTATACTTCATCGTTCTCTGTAATGCTTTGTGGGTCATGTTTCCAATGCTTCTCAGCTACTTCTATAGTGTAGTGTTTGTACAATCCTGAGTGCAACAGTCCTGCCACATTATTGTGCATTTCAGTTTACAGGCCCTCTGCCATGACTGAATCATACCCAGCAACAAGATGTGTGACTGTTTCCAAATTTTTTTATAGAACGTACATTTGTCTGTTTCTTCCAAATGTTCAATGGACTTTGTAAATCATGTGTCTGTAATCCACTATCCTGAGCTGCCATTATTAACCTTTTATCCTTTGATTTCAACTAATTTCTCCTTAACCACTCCTGCATCAAATCCTGAACAACATGAGGTTGTTCCAGGAGACCTCTTTACTTGGCACTATAATTATGGCTTTTACATAAAATTTTCCTCCAGAAATGCAATGTAATGTTTATTTAATTCATTGTCACAATGCATTTTGCAAGTAACCTTGTTTCATGAAGAGGAATTGTTAAAACTAACCCAGCAGAAGTTTTATAAATATATATGTTTATTTCTAATTGTAATATGCCTGTTATTCATGTTAATGTTTTTTTAATACTGATTTTATAAAAATAACTTTCTAAGATTATGATTCATGATTATATTGCAAACAAAATTGTTTCATATGTGGCAGCAGTAAAGAGTGGTATAGGACATCATATACATGGCTAATTTTTCAAATTTGTGATGCCAAGTAGTTTTGTGTTAGCATCGACTTCAATAGGGGTATTGTTTAAGGATGTTATGGTAAAGGAAGATTTAATGTGGTTAACAGATTTAGGGAGAAGGAGAAGCAGTTTTCTTTTTTTTAGGGTTGAGGATAAGCTGGTGTTTTTTTGAACCAAGTCTCAACAGAGTTGAAGGATGTTTGGGTAGTTGATATAGTGAGTTGGTAAAGATATTAAAAAGTAGAGGTCCAAGTATGGATCCTTGGGGAACACCAGTTTTTACGTGTAAGGGGAAGAAACTGCAGAGTCCCATCTGACCGACTGCTGTCTGTCAGTGAGATAGCTGGAGAACCATGCTACTGTATCAGAAGTGAAGTAGAGGTCAGTGAGTTTGTTAAGTAATAGGGAGTGTGAGAGTGTCAAAGGCCTTAGAGAGGTCAAGGAATAAGCAAGATATGAGTTTATGATTGTCTTTGGCTAGAGAAATAGTATTGAGAAAGGATAGGAGAGCAGTGGTGCTACTGTGCTTAGGACAGAAGTCATGCTGGGTAGGAGTGGGAAGTTTTTCTTGTAGGAGAATGATGTATTGCTTGTTTGTGTATACATTTATCAAGTATTTTTGAGAGAGGAGAGAGGATAGCAATAGGTCTGAAATTAGATATTTCTGTGGAGTTACCTCCTTTGTGAATCGAAAGAGTATAGAACTGTTCCCAGATAGCTGGAACTTTAGATTCAGAGATGTAGCGGTTAATAAGGATAGATACAGGCACAGCCAGGGAGTGTGCAGCAGTCTGGAGAAAGTCTGGAGGGATATGATCAGCTGATTCAGAGCATGCTTTTTTTAGAGAGTAGAGCTTTAATATAGGTAGTAGGAACAGGTTTGAGAGAGAGGGAGTTAATTGGGTCAGCAGTTGGGGGTGGTTCAGGGAGGTTAGAAGAGTTGTTGTTAGAGGGGGTACTGTTAAATAGTTTGGAAATAGATTCAATAAAATAAGTGTTAAAAGTATTGGCAGTCTCTTCAGGGGACTTATCAGGTCATGAGTTTGGTGAGGTTGTGTTACCAGGGTGTAGTATCTGGTTTATAGCATTCCAGAATTTTTTTGGATCTGATTTTAATGTTGTCCTGAGTGCAACAGTCTTGCCATATATATGCTCGTAACATTTCTCTTTTTGCAATTTAGTTACTGCTTTGATATCCTGTTTTGAAAAATCTGTAGGCCTGAAGTTTTGGGGCTGCCTGAGATTGTGTGTGTCTAGGTGAGAGGTTGATATACAGCTGATCTAGGGAGAAACATTTAACACTTGGGTTTCATATTTCACTTATTTGTCATTTATTGATTTGCTTCACTGACTGGTATTTAATACACAGCTGTGTAACCTATCCTGGTCTTTCAGTAAGGCTTGTGCAGCATTTGCAAGCAAACAACTATTTGGCTCCCTGCTGGAGCTTTAAAAACAGAAAATAAGCAAGGGAAGTAATTTTATTTTCTTTCTTTCTGTATGCATTTTTTTTAGCCATTTAGATCTGCCTTCTACTTCTGTTCTGTTTTCGCAATTCAATTACTGCTTTGATTTCCTGTTTTGAGAAATCTGTTGGCCTGAAGTTTTTCCCACCAGCCTGTTACCTGTTGGGCATTTTAAACTTGGTGGGTTTTGAGTTGCTCACCCCTAGTCTAAAATTTAGCTTTAGAAGCCCCTTCCCATGTTACGTCATCTTATCTGCTCATTCTATTGAAAGATCAAATTGGGAAGACCCTCTCCTTAGACTCCTAAAGCTTACATTAGCCTATATTTCTTATCACCCCACTGACTTAGCACACACTGAAATATTCAGTTTTTTATTCCCTTCTTTCCATTTTACTGTTGAAATCTGTAACACCTGGGATTAGATTTCTAATCATTGGAGAGCTTGGGGACTGCTTTTCAAAAATCAGGTTGGGATTGGTGCTTCTGTTTTGTTCTTGGTAAGAGAAGGAGCAGAAGACAGTTATATTATTTCTGAAGACTGCTGCTATATTTTCAAATTATTTATTGCATTTTTTCAATATAAAGTGTGTTTGCTGTTCCTTGGTATAGCTGCTGCTAGTGAACTTTGAAATTGCCTTTATTGTATTTAATTTACTGCACTTACACTTCATTATTTAACTGATTGCTACTGTTTTACTGTATTTAGAAAGCTTTTAATATACTTTTGGTGAAAAAAAATTGCCTGTCTTTTCTAAATATTGCTTTCTAAACTGTTTGGCTCTAAATCACCTTTCTGTAGGGTGATGTAGCCAGGGAATAAGTTGTTTTGTAGTTGCATCATACTTGGGGGTTCTTTTTTCGCTGTGTTTTTACATTAAGAGGACCAGGTCATCCATCTTGTCGCAGAATTTGCTTGCCTGGTCTTTCTACATTGGGGAGCACTCCAAAAGAGCTCAAAGTGTACTCGTTTACTGGTCAGAGCACTCAAGAGTTAGATTTAATTTTTTTTCTTTTCTGTTGCTATAAATTGTGTTTGCATACTCACTGTGCAGAGGTGGCTTGCAATGCCCTGTACAGATCCAAATGCTTGTATAGAAAAGTTTACCTATATATCTAGTATTAGGACTGTAACCTGTAACTTAGTGAGGTATTGCATAAAGTTAAGCTTAGAGCAGCTAGTTTGCATGTCTTACAGCAATAATACCATATCTTAGCGCTATCTAACTCTAGTCCCTATACCCGAAAACCACCTTACGAGAACTTTGTATAACCCAGTACTCTAACTAATGCCTGTGCTAATACAGGAATGTACAACATGGGTATACAATTTCCAAATGTCTGCATAGCCAGCATGCTATGTATGGGCATCCTGCAACAATGTTGTAATTGTCTCATGCTCAAAGACAACCTTTTAGTCCTTAAAGAAACTAACACAGTATGCGAAAGATGTGCATACACAATTTCCTTACAGACAGAAATCTTGCTTACAAACAAGGTTGTCAAGAACACACACAAACGCACACTACATTCACCACACATAGCATCCACTACACTCATAGACCATCTTATGCTGAGGCACTAAAAAGCAATCTTCCCAAACCTCAAAGACCTCCTTCAAATGCTAACATCTATCCTCAACAATCTCTATAGCACACACCAAAAGTAACACCAAACGCCACATATATACCTACACTGAATAAACCCCCAAGAACAAAGACCATAAAGCAAGCAAACACTTTACCTAGGATGCTTGCCATAGGGGACTCCATTGTGTGGCACACAGATGCCTCACTCACCAGGCTGGACAAGGACAAGATAATGGTTAGTTGCTTATCTGGAGCCAGGATCCACCAGGTTCTGCATGCACTCAAGTCACTGCACCACAGGTACCAGTATGATTCTGTAATAGTCCATGTGTGTTTTAATGACCTTCAACTTACTTCCCTAGACTAGATGAAGTAAGACAAGAATGTGTGTTACAGGCAGGGATGTGCCTTGTATTAAACAGTATTCTGCCTTCACCAAGGATGATGCCGCAGAATAAACAAAAAATGATGCAATTGGCTTAGTTTCTGGTGTCATTCCAGAGGATTCATTATTTGTCAGCATGGTTGCCAAGGATGGTCTGCACCTGTCCATCCTGGGCTTCAAGACATTGGCTAAAGTATTATCTACTCCTTAGAGCCTCTTTTAGGCAATGCCAAATTGACAAAACTTCCAGAAACTCCACACCCTACAAGCTCTCCTCAGTCTGGAGAGTATAGACATATGTGCTGTTACTGAGACATGGTTTAAAGCCACAGAAAGTACTCAGGCACTGCAAAGCTGTACTACCTTGCACACATTTAGAACAACAGCAGCACAGACAGGGACTAAAGGTGGAAATTTCTCAGTCTACATTAGCAGGATGTATAACTCTAGGATGGTTAAACAGAATCATGCCTTGGAGTTCATCCATGTGCAAATCACCATGGATAAAGTCCCTTACCATATCCTTGCAAGCTACAGGTCACTATCTATGCCCCAAGAAACTCTTAACTTGTACCTAGACCTTTTGGGGGCACTCATCATCCAGCCAAATACCCCATTCATGAGAGACTTCAACTATTCCTCTGTAGAACATACACTGCCTCCACCTAGCAAGCACAATGTTTCCTGGACTTTAGTAACACAAATACCCTTGACTAGATAGTGCATACTCCAACCAGAGATTCAGACTTGCTGGACCTAGTACTTACTAGTATCGGAGAATGCTGCAACTCCCCCCCCCCATGTCAATTCCTCACTGGTGAAGTTGGATCAGGAAGCTGTGTCATTAAAAATAAAAATCAACATGGAAAACTTAGCAAAACCTGTAACACTTAGGAACCATTCTAAAGCAAACTATGTTTTATTAAGTGATAGTTTGTCAAAATTCAATTCCTCTCTTTTCACAGAAACCCTGAACATCCATGTAAATGGCTGCACAGAGGCTGCTGTATCTATAAGAAGTATGCCCAAACCAAACCTTAAAAACAAACCACATTTGTGGAATCCCACCCTTAACAGGGTATATACCAAAAGGAAAAAAATGTCATGGTCAGAATCAGAAAGAGAAACTCTCATAATGAAAAGGGTTCACTAATTAAACCAAATAGGAAACTAAGAGGACTAATTAAATGCACCAAGACTAATTACAAGGTCAAGATAGCTTTTCAGACTGAAGACAGCCACAAGGCCTTCTTCAACTATGTCCAAAACTTTAAAGGTAACACAGCAGTGGGCTGAACTGGTGGTAAATGGTACCACCTTCACCAAGTAAAGTGATATAGCTACTTTGCTGACTGACAAATTCAGCTCTAACTTCACTCACCACTCTCCCTCTGCCTCCCCCTGTGAAATCCCTACTGGCATACCTCCTCCCATCTATTATCAGGGAGCAGGTTGTGGTGATACTCATTAATGCCAAGAGCAAAGTCTCAGTGGGTCTAGACAATATCCTGGGTTGCCTAATAAATAGCTTGAAACATGACCTATCAGGATCACTTGAGTCACTTTTCAACTACAGCCTCAAAAGGGGCCATGTACCATGTGAATGGAGAACTACAACAGTTATCTGTCTTCACAAGGGTGGGCCATCAACAGACCCAAGAAACTAAAGACGCATTAGTCTGACTAGTCTAACATGCAAAGCCATGGAACAAATTAATATGGAAATTATAACCAAAGACATTGGGAACCTACAGACACTGGGCCCATCACAGTTTGGCTTTATTAACAGAAGGTCATGCCTAATTAACCTGGTAGTCTTCTTTGAGAATGTCACCAAGGCAACAGATGAGGGAAAAATAGTGCATATAGCCAACCTAGAACTAAGGTATTTGATACAATACTCCAGTCAAGTATTGTGGAATAACTCCCCTTACTAGGCATAAATCCTTACATAACTCACTGGACTGCCCGCTGGCTCACAGGATCATAGAAGTCAGGACTGGTGAGACTACCTCCACCAACAGACAGGTTTCCAGTGGAGTAACTCAGATCTCAGTGCAGGGCCTGCTTCTGTTTGGCATCTGTTTCTCTGAGGTCATGGCTAATGTCAATGGCCTCTGGCTCAAAAAATTTGCAGAGAACTGCAAATTGGGAGCTATCTTTGATTCTCTCTATGGCACTAACATTCTGCAAGAGGGTCTAAAACAGACAAATGACTGACGTCAAAGCCACAGGTTAAAACTCAATGCCAAGAAATACATTTTAGTGCCTTTTGGGGAAAAAAGTGCTCCCATTTCAATTACTCCATTGATAAGACACCCCTAAGTGTTGACCCACTATAAATAAGGGTATGGCATCCAGGTCCAAGGAAGTTATAGTACTACTTTACTCGGCCCGTATCAGACCCATCTTTGAATACAATGCCACCTAACAACCTCCTAACATACCACACCAAATAGATGCCCATGTTACATGGGAACACAATTAGGCTGGGTTGCGCAGCTAGGCTTTTAAAGGCCCTGATGATCATTAACCTAGTATATATATCTATGAATCTATGAACATAACATATTCAATTAAGGGCTTCTAATGTAATAACATTCACATATGTTATACATCAAATGTAGCAGGAGAGGAAAATGCTATACAGTTGGAGGATGGCATAAGGGTTAAGTGTTTACCTCACAGAGAAGAGATGCAGGGTTTGATTCTCACTAAGGAAAAATTGGGTAGACTTAACATGGTCCATGGCAGCTAGCTTAGTACTTACCTATGAACCTATGATAAATTTCTAGCTCCTCCCTGGTGTAGGAGATCAGCAACCTAAAAGATGATGTCCATCTTCAATAATTGTGGCTATACCTGACTATCTACCCATTTAAACATGGAAGCAAAATCTGTTTCAACCTCACTATATATTCAAAAGGTAAAGATATATTTTGTTTTGGTTTTACATGCTAATGGGTAATAAAAGTATTTCTTTATGAAATAGATAAAAGGCGATCTGTCATTTAATGGGACATCAGTGCATTTACATCTCAAAACCTCTGTTGCACTTTATATATTGCATTAGGAAATTATAAGACTTTATGAAGAGAAAAGGTTTTAAAAAATGAACACAGTAAACATATGCCGAATGAACTTCCCATCTGTTAACTTACTATATCTGTAGCATCAGCTGCAGCTAGGCTGGAGTTCCTAGATAAACAGAAGTATTTGCTATCATTCCAATTCTTTCTGACTGTTGAGAAATGGAAAAACTTTTCCTTTTGCCGTTTCCATTCAAGTCTGGAAGCTAACAGCCGAGTTTCATGTTTTACTCCTGAAATAACATAGAAAGATAGTGAATCATAGAAGTAAAAGGAGATGTTATATGTTCTTGTATTATTCCTATTGCTAACACAGTAACCGTACTTCAGCAGCCATTATTAGGATATAAGTTCATAAGTTTGTAAATTGTAAAAAACATTTAGTTTTGTCAGTACACTGACTTCTTAAAAGTGGGGCAAAATACATTACCACCCATCCTCTTATCAAGCTGACTTCTAAATATTGCAAAATTACCGGACTCTGTTATTGTCCAAGGCAGATTCTTACTGAACTATTTCTTCACATTCAGCCTTTATACGTATATTTTACTTTTTTATACCTATAATTTAAGATGCTATTTATTTTGTTTTAATGATCATTATTTTTATACAATGGAATTGTGTGCATTATATTTGCCTTTATAATTAAATTCTGGTCACCAGTGAGAAAAAGGGTAATAGTTTCATCTGCCCCTCCCACCCCCAAAAAAGTTGGCTTTCTAGTAACTGAAAAATAAGATTCTGCCCCAGTGTACAAGTGTAAAGATCACAAATAGATGCTTGCTTGAGATTAATATTTTTTGCTGAGAAAAAAGCCCCACACCCCCTGCTACTTATAGAGCTACAGAAAATATTATTTTGTTTCTTTTTCACATAAAATCTAGTTCTTATATTTCTTCCTTTGTTCTGTGAATTTAAAGAGCAGTACATTTATTTATTTATTTATTTATTTTGGTCAGATAAATCTTTATTGGCATTGCCATACTTCAGATATTATAAATCAGATTCCATATATTATACAAAATCACTGCTCTTTAACTGCATTATTGCTTATCTACAATTTTAAACCCTTCAGTTATCATGTTTTTGAGTGACAGTATGTTTGAATCTCGTACGTGCAGTTAAATAACCAACTAGATACAAAATTTGTTATTCAGAAACCTATAAATCTGCCTGACTTATTTACAAATATTAAATAACAGCATATAACAAAAACATTCAACATTTCATACATGATATAGAAACAAAGTTAATATGGTGTTAGAACAAAAACATTGTGTGAAGTTTTGAACTATATTCAAACCCAATGACGAATTTACAGGCACACTTATGAGACCACACAAGCTTTTCCTAATAATTAGCTTACTGGAAGGTAACCCTCTTTTAACTTCTAAACCTCAGACATGATCACCAAACGTTCACTATTCTAACCCAACTAATTTAGAAAACAACAGTTGCATAATGTGTGTACTTGATCTACATTCAGTTTCTGTACTGTTATAGAGCAAAACACAAAGGTGTATGAATTCCTTGCCCCTCGCTCGCCTATGTCTCATTGAGATGCAGTTACACTCTTCTAACATACATTGTGTGTGTGTATACCCACGTGTGTGTGTGAGTGTGTGTGTGTGTGTGTGTGTGTGTGTGTGTGTGTGTGTGTGTGTGTGTGTGTGTGTGTCCACAGTGTTTTTCAGGATGTTGGTGTTTCCCCTCTTTTTAAAATATTGTTAAACAAAACCTTCCAGAGCTTTATCACTTTCTTCCCTCCTAGCTTCCAAACTTCCACAAGAATGCCATGTATATATATTTTTTTCATTTATTTATCCATTTATTGACCATTTTAGTCCCACTAGGCTAGTAGCCTCTTTTCAGAGGAGACCTGAGATGGTATTTACACTACAAGGGGAAATTTGGCCAAGGCATTGGGGAATTTCCCCTGGTCATCCTTGTTATGAATGGGACCC
Organism: Protopterus annectens; assembly: GCF_019279795.1. NCBI lineage: Eukaryota > Metazoa > Chordata > Ceratodontiformes > Protopteridae > Protopterus > Protopterus annectens. Next base: position 382,464,249 of record NC_056741.1, read on the forward strand.
ATTTTGGAGGAGCACTTCCTGATTCCATTCTAGGTGCAGAGGTGGTCTGGAGAGACAGGGAAGCAGATGGAGACAGAAGGAGACGATGAAGTGGTGAAGGAAATGAAGGAGAAAGCAAATACTGAGGCAGGAGAATGTGTGCAGCAGATGAGTCAGCAAATGATGGATGTATAATTATAACCCTCCAGTCGGGAGGGTTGCAGAATGATTTCATAAAGAAATGGTGGTGCAGAGCGAGCCAGAAAATGAAGAAGATGTTTCCTTGGGAGAGCATTATGGAGAAAATACAAAAGGAGGATGCAGACATGGTCCTGAAGAATAGTGGTGAAATGGAAAAGAAAACATATGCAGAGAAAGTAAAAGAAGGCAAAAGTGGAGTAGCAGAAAAGAAGCAGAAGAAAATGAAAAAATGAAGTACGTGGCAAGGATTCAAAGTAAAGAAGACAAAGGAATGGGCAGATATGAAGTACGAGACAATTTAATACCTCCTTTGGGTATAAAAGCACATGAGGTAAGAGCATTTATTCCTATCAACAAAGAGACAATTTGTGACATTATATTTGTGACTATTTTTTCAAAAGAAAGTTTTCTTGGAGAATATGAGAAAAGAAAGACTGTAACCCATGATTCTTTATGTGATAAAAGCATTTAACAGGGAAACAAAAAACAAGATTAATTTACAATTTTGAACAGAGGTAGAAAGAGAGCCTTTGAAAGGTACTTGAAAGCTTTATGTAAAGAAGTACAGGACATTGCAAAAGTTTGTGCTAAAAGGGGGGTTTATGGACTGATACTGGGGGAGTCTACTTTAATTAAACGAAAGCGGAATCCATCGAATATGAATCCATCGACACATAAACAGTGAAACGCGATAACGTCGAACACTCAAAACCGCAAAATTTAAACATTGAAACCGCAATAGTCGGCCAACCCCACTGCCCATAACATACTACCTATGCAAACACAACAACAAAAAACACATACATACACTAAGCAAAACCCTACTACTAACCCTAAATTAAAGCACCAACACCCCACTTGTAACCCTACACTAAACCCTACATACACAACTATCTATGCACTACCCTTAACCCCTCCCTAACCCTAAGGTCCTTAACTACCGCACACTTACCCTACAGAACTATACCCACACAAAGTAAATATTCCACACACACTTAACAAAACTCTACACTAAACCTTACATACATTACCTATCTAAGCACTTATCTTAACCTGCACCCTAACCCTAAGGTCCGTAACTATCGCACACTTACCTTATGGAGCTATACTGCAGATGGGCCAACTATGACAATTCAGCATTTCCAATTTTGTTATTTAGTGCATTCAACATTCCCACGTTTCGCTGTTTATGTGTCAACGGATTCGTATTAGACGGATTCCGCTTTCTTTTAATTAAAGTAGCCCCATACTGGGGACAACCCAAGACATGTTTGTTTATAGAAATGAAGGACATTTGATAACTGTGACAAAAGAAAATGTTATATTTATGGGGAAGTGGGACATGATGAAAAAATTTAAATTGAAATGTTACAAATGTAACAAAATTGCACATTTATGGATGTATTGCAAAAATGAAAATAACAGTAAGGAAAAAGAGAGAAGAAAATGAACAAAAAGAGAAATTTAAAAGTAGTAGAAGAAGAAAAATTAGACGAGGAAAAAAATAATAAAGAAGACATAGAAGGTTTTGAAATAAGCGATGAAGAAGGCATAAATTGAAAGATAGAAAAAAGAAAAAAATAATTTTATTGGCAATAGGGTAAAATATAGAAAAAGAAAATTTAAAGGGATAAGTACAAAAGAAAATAAGAAAGGAAAAGTATGAAAAAGAAAACATATAGTTAAATACCGGGGCTTGGTATAATGGTTAAGGTGTTTAATTCACATATGCAAGGTACAATGTTTGATTCTCACCATTGGAAAGGAAATTTGTTAAGCTTAGAATTTTGAATCTAAGGAAATTTTAAATTTTATAGTGCTTATTGTAAATGTGAATACTATTAAGCATATAGTAAGAAGAGTAGGAATTGTGGAGTGGTGTGATACATGTGATATAGATGTAATTATATTAGAAGACAGAAGATTTTTTAACAAATGAAGAAAGATTGTAAACCAAGAAGCTATGGGGAGGAAAGAATATCTGAAATTTGGGAAAGGAGAGATGTTCTGTAATAACCATATTCTGTAGAAGTACAGTAAAGATAGTAGTTGTAATGCTAGCAAAAATGAAAACATTAACCTTCATAAATTTAAAATGGAAAGAACAAGCATATAGAATCATAACATTATATGCTTATACTAATTGTAAAGAAAGGGAAAGCTTATTTAATCAGATTTTAGACTATGTAATGATAAATATAACTATTATAATAACAGGAGACTTTAACTGTGTCAAGCAAAAAAGAAAGGAAATTATATCAGAAAAATGTTAGAAGTTATAAGATGTGGTAAGTTAAAACTTTGGAAAGAAAATTCATGGACTTACAAAAGGAGCATGTATAGAACTAAAACAGATTATTTTATAACATTGGAAGGTTATATAGGATAGGAGGGGTGGTAGTTGAAATAGGGTTTTCTGATCATCTTGCAATACGGCTAGAGATAAAAGAAAACAAAGAATATATAAAAATAGTGAAGGAATAAGCAGATATATAAATAAATGGGATAAATGAAAAAACATGGAATGAAGCAGGAAAGAGATTAGTAATACAGTTATGGAAAGATTATATTACTATCAGAACATTTTATAAAAAAAATGGTCTGAATTGTGGATGGTATTTAAAGAAAAATATAAAAAATGTTTTTTACATTGACAATATGATGTGAGAAAAGTAGAGAAAGAAAATATAAAAGAACATCTAATGATGCATTGGAAGATTTTAAAACATAATAATAGAAAGCACTTTGACAGAGAAAAGTAATTATATGAAAACAATAAAAAATACAAGAATTGTTATATAAGCAAATATATTTTTACAAGGAAAAGAGAAGCATCAAATTACTTGAGCAGATTAGCAAAGGAAGATAGTATTATAAGAAAATTAAAAAATGTAAAAGGAGAAATAGAAAGAATTCAAAAAAAGATTATGAATAGTGTAGTACAATATGTACAAGAACTGCTTAAAGAAAATAAGAAGGTAGTGAAAAAAACATGGAAAGTAAAAAAGTGAACAGAAAGAGAATAAGATGATTTCTTTAAATGAGCTAGATATAGTATTAGGACAAGTAAATATAGACTCGACTGGAAGCCCAGCTGGAATAGGATATGAAATGGATAAAAATGCAAGGGATTGGCAAGAATATTTTTAAAGCTTTTGAATGAATGGTTAAATGATGGTTTTATGTAAAAAGAATAATATAGTGGAATACTTAAATACATATGGAAGAAGGAAGCTTGAAGATAATAAAAAAACCTGGAGACTGATAGCATTAAATAATAATAAGATCTTTATGAAAATAATAGAAAAAAAAATTGAAACTAAAATGGAAAATATTATGGACGATAGCATATGTAGTATAAAGGGGAAGGGTTGCCAGGAATTATTAATAATAATTAAAGAAATTGTGGATGACATTATAAACAGAAAATAAGTGAAAATCATGATAGGAGACCTTAATAAGGCATTTGGTACAATTGGACATGATATTTTATGGGTAATAATGAAAGAATACAATATAGGTGAGAAAGCTGGGAAATTATGTATGTCAGTTAAAGTAAAAATACTTGTAAATGGCTGGTTAAGCCAAGAGGCACAAATGAAGAGTAGTGTAAGACAGTGGTGCCCAATGAGTTGTATTCTCTTTGCTTTAGTTATGAATGTGGTAGTAAAATAAAGGAGGTGGGGTATATAACACCTAAACGGTTAAAAATTCCAGTTCTGTTAATATATGCAGATGACATTATAATAAATGCAAAAAACAGAATTTGGATAAAAGAAATAATATTTTGTGCAAATGCATGTCTAGACATGATAAGAGATAGCTTTAAAGAAAGAGTAAAGTAAAGTTTTAGGCATTGTAGTAAAGATCGGGGGGGTATATATTTTACAATGAATTAAATTTCTAAGTAGGTATAAAATTTATGAATAAAGATGTAAGCAGAATTCAGTGATAAAAAAAAATAGAAAAAAATAAAACAAACCTGTATTTTCTGGATAACATATAGATTATCATTCAGAAAAAAGGCTTATTTGATACATTTAGTACTGATGGAAAAAAAATAGCATACTTTGTAAGTGCATTTATGTTGCCATTAGTTTTTGAAAATGAATTATTGCAGATAATTGTTTCATTTATATGGGTTTCTAGATAAACCCAGTAAAAAAGAGGAGTGTTGTATGTAAATAAAGAAGAAGGAGGTTTAAGATTTCTTTACCCAGTTGTATACCCTGCTTCATTAAATTAGTACAAAGTGGTAAAGTGGATAAATGCAAAAGATGAGATATTAGTAGTAAAACTGTATAAATATAAGTATGATAAATTTTAGGGTATGGTAAAAATTAGTAAAAGAGAAAAAGAGTGCATAAATGATGAAATAAAATATTACCAAGAAAAAATATTGGGGGGTAAAATAAAAATTGATGATATAGAAAAAAAAATAGAAAACTGGTGTAAGAATGTAATGATAAAACATTACTATGTAATACCATGCAAAAATCTAACAGATAGCACAATGAGACTCACATAGTAACACTTGGGTGGCTTAAATAATAGTGACAGTCTCAAACACACTTGCAGAATGTTCTTAAGTGCCTTCAAAAACTGTGCAGACTAGTAAATAAGTTGCAGGTTTACCAACACTTAGCAGTATCTTAGAAACTTCATAATTCATACCACAAACTCCAGTCTTTGTTCAAAAATCATCTTAGGGACCCTTTTAACTTTTAAACATTTCATTAAATATAAATTATCTATTTGTAAACTATGTACCTTTTCCGTTTTGTTTTCAAAATCACTTAGTATAGTTTTAAATGTCTGCGTGTTGTATTTGTTCATTGTAGTCCAGAACAAGTTCTTTGTTAAACCATTGTTGAAAAAAGTCATTTTTCTCTATAAAATGTCATACAAAGTTGTAAAAGTGTTTCCTCCATGTGGAATCCCTTCCTGCTCTCTTCTGGCTTCTCCTGAGGTCCTAATGAAACCTCTGTCCCTTCTGATGACATCCTCAGGTGGGGGTATGGCCAAACTGCTGTTTCTTGTATTAGAAGTTGAACAGGCAAGCTTTGCTAAGCTTGAATTGAACTGGGTGACTTGTCAAGGATCCTCTACTACAGAAATCTTTTTAAGTGATGGAAATTGTACATCTAAGGTAGTGGATGGTTATGGGAATTTCTACATAAGTAAAACTGAAAGATAGTTATGAAAAATAATCTACAAATATTTGTATGCTATCAACAAGAGAAACACCAATGGTATACTTTACAAGCATACTTTATTATGACCTATCTACACTAGATTTCAGTTTGATATTTTTAGATTTCAATTTAGTATCCTGCAAACTACTCCTTTCTCTCCCAGGGCATGCATGGGAAACAGAATTAGAGAGGCGAGAGCTAATATGGCAACTAAGATTTAATGCTGCAACACTCCCTACAATGTCATCATCCTTGGTAAGATCTGACTATAAAGCGATCGCTTTTGAAGTCACAATCTCCCCTGAACCCCCCCCCCCTTGTCAGGGTCAAACAAAAAAAAAATTTCCAAAGCTGACTACAGTCTCCTCATAGCAGGTATAAGCAGCTTCAGAGCCATCACTTCAGTTGGAACTAGCACTAATGTCCAAGCCTACACCAAAAAAAATATATGAGCACCTACATAGCTGTATGGACTCAGCAGTACCTGACAGGACTAAATCATCTTCCTCAAGGAAGAATAAACCTGTCTGATGGACAGCAGCAATAAACAAACTCCATAATAGAAGGAAGTTAATTGCTGTCCAGGGCCAAGAAGGAGCAGCTGCCAAGTTGGAAACAATCTCTCCTTTGTCTGACAAGCAAATAAGGTCACTGGTGAAATCCTCTAAGGCTAACTTTGCGTTTAAATGGGCCACATCCACCAAGGACAATCACAAGGCCTTCTTCACATATGTCCGCAATCTTAAAGGCAACACCCAATTCTGCTCTGAACCGGTGGTCAATAACACCACATACACAAATGCCTTAGATATAGCCAACCTGCTAGCAGACAGGTTCAGTGAAAATGTCACTCCCTGATCAGTAAACCAGGACATTCCCAGCACCTGCCCCCTCCCCTCATCACCAGGGAGCAGGTCCTTAATGCCCTCTCAAAGGCAAAAAATACAGTATCCATGGGACCCAATACCAACACTGGCTGTATCCTACATGAACTCAGGCATGAGCTCTCCGCTCCATTAGACACCCTATTCAACAAAGCCTGAACAACCACTGTCAACTCTCTACACAATGGTGGAGCATCCACTGACCCAGGCAATTATAGGCCCATTAGCCTAACTGACCTGATCTGCAAGGCCATGGAACGCATTATCATGGACCTTATAAACAAGGACATTGGCAACCTCCAAATGTTTGACCCCACACAGTTTGGTTTTGTCAAAGGGAGGTCATGCCTGTTAAACTTGGTTGACTTCTTCAAAACAGTCACCAAAGCCATAGACAAGGGGAAGATAGTGCACACTGCCTACACTGACCTAGCCAAAGCCTTTGACACTATTCCCCACTGGGGCATAATAGATAAACTCTCCCAGCTAGGCATCAACCTGTATGTTACCAGATGGATAGCTAACTGGCTCACTGATAGAACTCTCTCAGTCAAAGTAGGGGAAGCCACCTCTAGTAGTAGACCCGTAATGAGCTGCGTACTCCATTGATTGGTCTTGGGGCCTCTACTGTTTGGGATATACTTTTCTGAGGTGCAAGCCAAAACCAGTAGTCTGTGGCTGACCAAATTTTCCCCTTACTTTTACAAATCTGCCATTATTATCTCCCCTTCTCTCAGTATTCAAACTCCTCTAATAATTAATATTAGTACTCCTCTTTTCTTTTGTCCCTGATAGTATGCCTGAATAGCCATCCTTTCTTTATCAACTTTACATGCTCATTTCTTTCCAAATGTGTCTCCTTTAGCATTGCTGTTTGCACTCTTGTATTTCTTAATGCAATTACAAATTCTGTCCTTTTTGTCTGTACTTGTGAGACCATTCACATTTCAGAATAATATGGAAAGTGTCACTATTATGATAAGAAGTCATTGTTTCCACTTATTATATATAACAGCTTTTTTAAATGTCTCTATCCAGCTTTTGTGATACATGTACCCACCAATGTTTGGCCAGTTGATCCTTTATACAGTTTTTCTTACATCATCTCCATTTGAACCTGTCACATCTTACAAGACTGTTTGTTTTAATGAGAACCTTCAAGCAAAAAAAAAAAAAAAACAGAACACCCCCAGAACCTGTTAAATTAATACAAACACACAGGACTATGTACATCTTCAAATAATGAAGTTTAACCCTCCTAATAGGAACAATTGTCACAAATAAACAACTGCTTACACAGGCCTTATCTAACCTAAAGCTGAGGTTATCCATGCTAAGACACGTTACTGCCTCAGTTCTACTTACACTAATTGTTTTATCTTTATTCAGTTCCCAGATATAAAAAACAACTTGCATGGTTTCAAAAAAAAAAACTTGTAGCCTTGAAGAAACCAGTGCTTATACCTTTTTATTGTCTTATAATCAACCTTTATAGGTTCATAGGTTCATAGATTGGTACTAGGCTATTGACCTGAGGGCCAAGGCAAGCCTAGCCAACAGTGTATTGGCTTTAGCCACCCATGTATTGTTAAATTCCTGCCCCTCTATCAAGCAGTGCCCCAGACATAACCCCAGGGGTGAATTTCCTATCACCCATCCACTTATCAAGGTTTTTCTTGAATAGTGCTAATGACAAGCTCTGCTTGATGTGGATGGGAATCTTGTTCCAGAGGATGGGAAGTCTCTGGGGCATGAATCTATCCCTCCAGCATGTCTTATTCATTGTTGTGGTGAGGTTTAGGTCCCTAGAGCATGTAGCTTGGGGAGATTAGGATTTCTTCAAGTGGAGCATGTCCAATAATTCCAGGTTTGACATAGCTTTGTATGTCAGACAGAAGTCTCCCCGGAGTAAGCGGTATGCAACCAAGTAGAGTTTGAATTTCTTGAGTTGGTTGGCATAGGGCAGTTGTTTCAGGCCAGCAATCCTCTTTGTGAGGTACTTTTTGGGCCTCTCAAGTTGTTGTAGGTGTCTTGTGAGGTACATCCCAAATGGGGCATTGTATTCAATGAGGGGTCTGATAAGTGATGAGTAGAGGGGAACGTTGACTTCCTTATTTCTAGATGTGAAGCCTTTTGTGATTAAGTGGGCCATGTAGAAAGATTTTCTGACCACTGTGGCAATGTGGTTATCAAAGGAGAGGTTACTATCCACTTGGTTCCCAAGGTCTCTTATTACACTTTCTGTGTTAAGTGAACTTCCCCCTATTTGGTCATTCATGGGTACCATGTTTTTGCCAAAGGGGATAACAATGCACTTTTTGGCATTTAGTTTGAGGCCATGATTTTGACACCAGGTGTCAGTCTCAGTAAGGCCCTTTTGTAGGATGTCAGTGGGGGAATTGATAATGGCACCCAGTTTGCAGTCATCTATGAACTTGGTTAGCCATAGACCCTTGGTGTTCGCTTGCACTTCAGAGAAGTATGTACCGAACAGGAGGGGTCCCAGGACTGAACCCTGGGGTACTCCACTTGTCACTGGTTTGGAGTCGGATCTGGAGTCAGCAACTCTTACCATGTGGATTCTGTCTGTGAGCCAGTTGGCCACCCATCTCATGATGTAAGGGTTTATGTTAAGGTTGGTGAGTTTATCAATAATTCCTGAAAGAGTGATAGTGTCAAAGGCTTTAGCAAGGTCCAGGTAGGCTGTGTGGACTACCTTGCCCTTGTCTATGGCCTTTGTAACTGTTTCAAAGAAGTATACCAGGTTTAGGAAACATGACCTACCTTTTACAAATCTGAATTGGGTAGCATCCAGAGTTTGGAGGTTACCTATATCTTTGTCTATGAGTTCCATGATGATATGCTCCATGGCCTTGCAGACCAAGCTTGTCAGGCTAATAGGTCTATAGTTTCTGGGGTCTGTGGTTATTCCTCCTTTGTGGAGTGGGATAACTGTTGCTGTGTGCCATTCTGTGGCCACATAGCCTGTGGTAAGGCTGTGGCTGAACATGGATTTTAGGTTGGTGCATGTTCATTTTAGAGTTTGTGTAAGATGCAGCCTGGGATGTTGTCCGGTCCCATGGATGCTGTGTTTTTTGCTCTAGAGACTGCCGGTTTTACCTGTGTGTTTGTGATTGCCGGGGCTCTACAACCATCTGGTATAGTTATGGGCCCTTTAGGGGGTGAGGGGGGAGTAAAGTTAGCACTGAACCTATCTGCCAATATGTGGTAATATCAGTTGGCTCTGTATATTTTGTGCCATTCTGTTGTAGCTCGGTGCAGATCAGGGTGTTGTCATGGAGATTCTTGACATAGCTAAAGAATGCCTCCTGGTTGTCTTTGGAATTCATGGCAATTTTTCTTTCAAAATTACCTTTGGAGGATTTTATTTGAGATCTTAGTTTCTTACTGAGGCTCATCAGTGAGTTCCTCCATACCTGGGTTTTTACTCTCTTTTGCAACAGTTTCTTTCTTTTGTTGTAGAGTTTGTTAATGGCAGGGGATCACCAGATCAGCTTCCTTTTTTGGAGGATAGTGTCTTGGTTTTGTTGGGGATAGCACAATCCATGCACTCATGCAGGTGCTTGTAGAGTGCATTTGTGTAGGATTCAGCAGTTGTGACTGCACTGACTGAGTTATCCATCTGCAGGGGTGTCACAAAGTTGGCCACCTCAGTTTTGAGAAGCGTGAAGTTCACTTTGGGAACATTTTTTACGATGGTCTCCTTGTGTGGGTGTGGGGTCAGGATGTGGATATCTAGGGTGATTAGTTTATGGTCTGATCTAATCAATGAGGAGTTGATCTCGGGAGTTGAGGACCGGTCACCCATGTTGGTAATGACCAGGTCCAGAATATTGTTGCCCCTGGTGGGAGCGTTGACAATTTGATCCAGGGCATTAGAGTTTATGAACTCCAGGAATCTTTGAGCCAGGGAGTTAGTACAGGAGTAGTTTTCCCAGTTAATGTTTGGGTAGTTGAAATCGCCCATTATTATGGTGCTTGATTGGACCCTCATTTTTCCAATTTCCCCAGGAACGAGGAGTGAACATCCTGGATCAAGGTGGGGGATCTATAACAAGCTACAATTTGGAATGCGTTTTTGCCCTGGATTAGTTGCACTTGGATGATTTCAGAGGCATCGTATTTTGCAACTAGCCTGGAGGTGTGGATGTCCTTGATGAATATGGACATGCCTCCGCCCTTAGTGTTTCAGTCCATGTTTTGTGGCCAAAACATGTGGAATGAGTTATAGCCTGGTTGTGCTGAGGTCCTCTTGGGAGCCCTGAACCAGGTCTCAGTCACTGCACAGAATATTGATGTTCTCCATTTTGAGGAGTGCCTCGAGTAAGTGCATTTTGAGCTTTAGACTCCTAGCATTGAGTAACATTGCCCTCAGTTTTTTGTTTCCTGTAGTTCTTATGGTGGTGGGTTTGTTTTTTGAGCCTTGCCTAAAAAAGGCACTATAGGGGCGGCAAGAGCCTTGGCTAATATTCTGAATCCCAGGGGTAACAGGTGCAGGCCATCTCTGGTGAAGCATCGTGGCCTGTCGAGCATGTCATCCCAGGCAGACAGATACTGGATCCCCTTTGAATGACACCAGAAGCTTAGCCAATTGTTGAAGTTGATCATCTTATCCTTGTACTGTGATATCATTTTTGGTGAAGGCAGGATGCTACTCAGGGCTAGGGTCATACCTGCCTGGGCTACAAGATCGGAAACCTCTTCCATGTCTCTTTTCATGTAGTCCAGGGAGGTATGTCTCAGGTCATTTACACCAACATGGACTAATGACAAAGTCATATTTCTACTTGACTTGTAGTGACCTGAGTGCATGCATTATGTGGCAGATTCTGGCACCCGACAAGCAGCTGACAGTAACCTTCTCTTCGTCCAGCCTGGTGAGTGGGGCATCAGTGTGCCTGACTATAGAGTCACCTATCACAAGTGTGTTGGGTATGCTGTTTTGCCTTATGGGCTGTGGTTGTGTCTCACACCGAGTTTGTGAGCTATGTGTTGTTTGGGGTGTGTTGGTGGGAGGAGGTTGCTTGTGTGTCTGCTTTGGAGGTCTCTGTTGTCTAGGTAGATTTAGATTTTTAATCAGAGCCTCCATATATGTCTTGGTGTTTCTATGTGTGGGTATTGGAGGTGTTGGTTTAGTTGGTCTATGTGTTATAAGTGGGGTGTTACAAGTTGTTACCTTCTCCTCTTGACTGTCTGTTCCAGTCTTGGTCGGAGAGAGCCTTGCCTCTAGATTGGCTGTATAAGTGCATCTCTCGCAAGTGTTATTGTTTGGTGGCAGGAGGAGAGGGTTGTCTGTGTACATGAGGCAGTTGTAGCATTGCCTCAATATGCCCAGGCTCATCAGGTAGGCTGAAGGGTACATTGGGAGCTGTCTTTTGGACATGCCTGAATAAGTAGGGAATTATAAAGACTATTTCCTTCTGGCACATACGGGGTTGAGTGCTTAGTGCTGCAGTACATTTAGAACAAGTGCTGAGCTGAAAGGTGTGGGTCTAGGTGCTTTAGGCTGAAAGACTGACTAGTTCTAAGGAAAAAACTGAAGAGCAGACCTTGTGGAGCCGGGAATGGTTAACCCCAGCTAACCAAAGCTGTGCGGTGTGCAAAAATGCGCAAAAGCATTTTTTTTTATAACAGGAAGCTAAAAGGGATAGAAATGACCCCCAAAATGGCCAATAAACTACAAATTATGTCCATGGAAATGTAAGAAAAATGTAACTCTCAGCTGCAGGCTTCTAAAGACAAGCTTTAACATTTATTGCTGAAGGAAAATGTTTCATTATATTCAGTTTTCTCTTATTTACTTGTTTCCACTTAAAACTTGCCCCAGATTCAGCAAACTTCCATGAAGGAATAGCTTATTCCTGCACAGAAGGGACCGTTCCCATGCAGCACAGCAATGTGCCATTCATATGTATTAAGGCATGCTCTAATACATACATACACAAGGATTTGTACAAGAGCAGGAACATGTCTGAGAGCAGTGTTCTTACAATTCACATGTCCTCTGCACACCAGAATTGCTGTATGGCAATTTAAAAAGAGCAAGATCGTTCATCACACCTCTCAACCCATTAGAGTAAGGAATCTGGACAAAGCCATAAGGGATAACTGTTAAATATTGCTATTACAAACTTAGAAAGTTGATAGAAAAACACAAGTCTTGCATTAGCATGAATTTTCTGAAGGGTATGAAGTCTAAAACACACACCTCTCAACCCGTTAGAGTAAGAAATCTAGACAAAGCCATAAGGGACAACTGTTAAATATTGCTATTACAAACTTAGAAAGTTGATAAAATAACACAGGTTTTGCATTAGCATGAATGTGCTGAAGGGTATGAAGTCTAAAATGCAAATGTTTGTCAGTATTTTCCAACTGCAATCTTTAATGATTTGCCAGAAATCCGCCAGAAAGCCACAATGCTATGAAAAATGGACTAAAATATAAGGCAAATATCTGGGCAGTCTGTGACAATCTGTACAGTTCAGAGGTATGGAGGACACTGTTAGCATCCGTGGCACATACCTTAAATGCAAAGCCTGACATATAATCACCATTGTAAAAGCACAGCCCCCCACAGATAATGTTGAAGAAATCAGTGTGCATACCCCTACAGTACAAAAATAAAACACAACAGTTTTTAATTTGTTTTCAGTCCCCAATGCAGTTTAAGCATAGCTTAGTGGGTGTGTGCATCACACAGCTTTGCTCAGCCTAGCTTACACATCATAAGGAGCTAAATAGGTATATACTCCAGAGTATAGCAATGTGGAAATAAGGCAGTGGTTAGAGTGTTCACCTTGTAAGTAGCCGTTCCTGGTTTGATCACCAGTAAAGCCAATTAGTATTTTATATGTGAAAGCAGTACATAATTTATTTTTTAATAATTAGGTAGTAAATAACACATATTTGTAAACCAAAGTAGTGTAGTAGGTCCAGATGTGAGGTGTCAGTGTAATAAAGTTGTGAAATCCCCACTATAAACACAAGTGCCCCATACAGTATAGTTACACAAGAATAAATGTAATGAAAGCACATTGGGGGATGTCAGGGAAGGTAAACAAATTTCTAATATGTCAGGAATGATGAATCAATCCCATGCAGGTGTTAGTCCATAAAAAAACATAAGCAATGCTAAGCATTGCACAACTATGCTGACCAGGTGTAAGCATTGTGTAAATATGAATGCTAAGCAATGAGTAGCCCAGCTGAGTGGATTTGCCCATTGTTAAGCAGTGCTGAACCTGCCCCTTTAAGCACTGCCAACCTTAGCTAAGCAGGTTTGCCCGTAGCTTAGCTTAGCTCAGCATATTCAAAACCGTCCAATCATGGCAAAGGGTGGGAAATCTGCTGTATTTAAACCTCGCTGGCAGGAATACAACCCATAACTGGTTGTAGCTCCCCACTGTAGGCAGTATGGTTGGAGTAGGAGAAGGCATGCACTATCGGGCAGAGCGCTGGGGCATACAGGAGTCCAAGGTCATGGTCAGACTCCTTCTAAAAAAACATGATGTGAGACTGCTGCAGAACCAGTACCAGGGCTCCCAATACAAAGAGGAAGCCTGGGAAATTCTCGCCTGTAATCTCACCAGTGCCACTGGTATCCCTCAGACTGGTGAGCAGGTCTGGCACCACTATCCCGACTTGAAGCGGAGGAAGAGGGAGCTCTTGGAACAGTGGGTCCAAGAAGCATGACAGAGGGGTGATGTCCCAGCAATGTGTAAGTATTCATAGCAATAACTGTTTACCAAAGTCCAGCCTGTGTATGTGATGGATAGGTATGCATAAATGTTTCTCTATCTTCATTACAGCTCCAGCTGAGCAGGCTGCGAACCAGGAAGCCCATGCCAGCAGGTTGCAAAGGCTGTGTCGTGAGGCTGGTGAGTAACAATCTAGCTTGTAGTAATCACACTAAATAAATATAAAGGAATAGAATGTCACCTGGCAGTATTAAATATGGGTATGGTTTGTAATGAATAAAGCAGACAATATTACATTAATAGTCTCATATAGGTTATATATAAATAAAAATGTAACTGCCTGTCAATAAAATTCAAAACCCTGGACTGGTTGTGTTTACTCTGGAATGGTATGATTTGAAATGTGTACAGGTTATGCATAGCAACTATAACTCTGAAAGCATTAAACAATCAAGTCTCATCTGACAAAGTTAGTCCATAAAAAAACATAAGCAATGCTAAGCATTGCACAACTATGCTGACCAGGTGTAAGCATTGTGTAAATATGAATGCTAAGCAATGAGTAGCCCAGCTGAGTGGATTTGCCCATTGTTAAGCAGTGCTGAACCTGCCCCTTTAAGCACTGCCAACCTTAGCTAAGCAGGTTTGCCCGTAGCTTAGCTTAGCTCAGCATATTCAAAACTGTCCAATCATGGCAAAGGGTGGGAAATCTGCTGTATTTAAACCTCGCTGGCAGGAATACAACCCATAACTGGTTGTAGCTCCCCACTGTAGGCAGTATGGTTGGAGTAGGAGAAGGCATGCACTATCGGGCAGAGCGCTGGGGCATACAGGAGTCCAAGGTCATGGTCAGACTCCTTGTAAAAAAACATGATGTGAGACTGCTGCAGAACCAGTACCAGGGCTCCCAATACAAAGAGGAAGCCTGGGAAATTCTCACCTGTAGTCTCACCAGTGCCACTGGTATCCCTCAGACTGGTGAGCAGGTCTGGCACCACTATCCCGACTTGAAGCGGAGGAAGAGGGAGCTCTTGGAACAGTGGGTCCAAGAAGCATGACAAAGGGGTGATGTCCCAGCAATGTGTAAGTATTCATAGCAATAACTGTTTACCAAAGTCCAGCCTGTGTATGTGATGGATAGGTATGCATAAATGTTTCTCTATCTTCATTACAGCTCCAGCTGAGCAGGCTGCGAACCAGGAAGCCCATGCCAGCAGGTTGCAAAGGCTGTGTCGTGAGGCTGGTGAGTAACAATCTAGCTTGTAGTAGTCACACTAAATAAATATAAAGGAATAGAATGTCACCTGGCAGTATTAAATATGGGTATGGTTTGTAATGAATAAAGCAGACAATATTACATTAATAGTCTCATATAGGTTATATATAAATAAAAATGTAACTGCCTGTCAATAAAATTCAAAACCCTGGACTGGTTGTGTTTACTCTGGAATGGTATGATTTGAAATGTGTACAGGTTATGCATAGCAACTATAACTCTGAAAGCATTAAACAATCAAGTCTCATCTGACAAAGTTAGTGCCTCTATAACACACGAGATTAACTGATATTAAAAATACCACACACTAAGATCTGATATCTGAATAGTAATATTGTCTTAACCACTGTTGTCCACACTGTGCTATGTGAAAAGGTATGTATAGGAATGTATGTATAAGAATGTTGTAATTACAGGGTCAGATTGTACAACAAAGAGAGAATGAGAAAGAAATCATCGAAAGAAAAGACAGCAGTTTCTCAATAGCTCCCTCTGATGAAACACACACTTGTTATATTTTTAGCAGAAACAGCCACAGTTTGAATCCCGGGAGTGGTAATAAGCTGTATGCATAATTTCAACTAGGATTTTGTGAGCATATGTAGAAACAGTCAGGTAGAATTAGCAAACATTCCCTCCACAGGTCTTCGATGTAAGAGAAGGTATAAAGTAGCTATAAGAAGGCTGTAATTATAATGTGTCCAACACCCATGGTCCAACCCCAAGGCTGCAAATGCCACCAAGAAATATTCAAAAGTGTCATGCTGTCACAGCTACTGGTCCCTGCTAACAACAACCAGGGTGACTGATAGAAATGAAGGCAGAGTGTGTCAGTAGCGCACACACACGGTATGAGTCCACATATGTAACCCTGACTATGTGAATATGGGTAGAAACAGGCATGTAGTATTAACAAACATTCCCTCCACAGGTCTTCCAGGTAAGAGAAATTATAAAGTAGCTGTAAGAGGGCTGTAATTATACTGTGTGCAAACATACCACTGCCCAACCCAAGGCCATAGTTGCTGTAATAATACCCGTAGAGTAATGAGCAGAGCAATTATCATTAAAGCTGTGGCCACTGCAAGAATCTACATTTGTTAACTGACAACTCCCCCCACCTTATCTTCACCAATA
>NC_056741.1:382485641-382493141 GCF_019279795.1 Protopterus annectens
TCAGGTTTGGAACACTGGTCACTCATGTTGGTGATATTGTTGCCCCTGGTGGGGGTGTGGATAAGTTGATCCAGGACATTGGAATTTATGAATTCCAGAAAGCGTTGAGCAAAGGAGTTGGTACATGAGTAGTTTTCCCAGTTAATGGTGGGGTAGTTGAAATCACCCATTATTAGGGTGTTTGGTTGAACCCTAATATTTTCCAGTATATCAAGAAAAGAGGAGTGGGAATCCTGGGGCATGGTGTGGGATCTGTAGCAAGCTACAATTTGGATTGCAGTTTTGTCCAGAGTTAGTTGTACTTAGATAACCTCAGATGCATTATGCTGCGCAACTAGGCTGGAGGTATGGATATCCTTAATGAATATGGACACACCTCCACCTTTGGTGTTCTGGTCCAGGTTAGATGGCTGAAACGTGTGGTATGAGTTTTAGTCTGGTAATGCAGGGGTGCTCTCTAGAGCCTTGAACCAGGTCTTAGTCACTGCACAGATATCGATGTCTCCATTTTAAGGAGTGCCTTGAGTGAGTACATTTTGAGATTTAGACTTATAGCATTGAGTAGCATTACCTCAGTTTTTGCTTGCCTGTTCCTGTTACAGTGGTGAATTTGTCATTTAAACCTTGCCTAAAAAAGGTACTATAGGGTCGGCAAGACCCTTAGACAGTATCTGGAATCCCAGGGGTGACAGGTGCAGACCATCTCTGGCAAAGCATCATGGTCTGTCGACCATGTCGTCCCAGACAGACAGATACTGGATCCCCTTAGAATGACACCAGAAGCTTAGCCAATTACTGAAGTCAATCATTTTGTCCTTGTACTGTGGTATCATTCTGGGCGATGGCAGTATGCTACTCAGGGCTAGGGTCAGGGTCATACCTGCCTGGGCTACAAGATTGGAGAGCTCTTCCATGTCTCTTTTCATGTAGTCTAGGGAGGTACATCTCAGGTCATTAACACCAACATGGACAATGACAAAGTCATATTTGTATTTGTTGTGGAGTGACCTGAGTGAGTGGGTTATGTGGTGGATCCTAGCACCCGATAGGCAGCTGACAGTAACCTTCTTGTTGTTTAGCCTGGTGAGTGGGACATCAGTGTGCCTGACTATAGAGTCACCTATGACTAATGTATTGGGTACATTGTTTTGCCTTATGGGCTGTGGTTTATTGGCAGACTGAGCCAATATATATAATATAGAAAACTGATATATATATATATATATATATATATATATATATATATATATATATATATATATATAGATGTGTGTGTTATGTGTGTAGGAAACTGATGTGGAATAAGGTGAAGTCCCAAGACTGGAAAAACTCCCTTATCATACTCAACAAAAGGTTGAGATCCCTCATCAAATCCTCTAAAACTTACCGTATAAACAGAATTGCAACAGATAGTAAAGACAACCACAGGGCCTTCTATAGTTATGTAAAGAATCTCCACGGCAATTAGTTATGTAAATAATCTCCACGGCAATACCCAGATTTGCTCTGAGCTACTGCACAATGGTACCTCCTATACCGAGCCAACAGATATTGCCAATATACTGGCCAACAGATTCAATGCTAATTTTACCCATCTCCACCCAAAGGACCAATCACAATATCAGTAGATTGCCACGTGCCCAATATTACTGCTGCACAGGTTAAAACAGCACTTTCCAAGGCCAAGAATACAGTTTCTATGGGACATAACAATATCCCTGGGTGTGTTCTACATGAACTACAGAGTGACCTGGCACCTCACCTGTGAGCCCTGTTCAATCACAGCCTCACCTCAGGCTTTGCCCGTACTGAATTGTGCACTGCTACAGTCACCCCTCTCCACAAATGAGGTGTGACTACAGACCCTGGGAAATACTGCAACAACTGTCTGACAAGTTGGTTATCCAAAGCTATGGAATGCACCATCATCATGCACCTAATAAACAAGGATATGGGAATCTGTATACTCAGGATCACACACAGTTTACATTTGTGAAGGGTAGGTTATACCTGAACATTCATCCTGATCAACCTCTTGGCGTCAGTCATCTGAGCTGTGGATGAAGGCAAGGTGGCACGTACAGCCTACCTTAATCTGGCCAAAACCTTTGATAATATTCCCCCATCAGAAATCATACAATAAGTCAGTAATCTAGGCATCAAGCCCTATATCACTTGGCGGGAACAGAGGCACAAACACAGAGGTAGATTGGGCATACTGCTGTCATCCGTTGAGAGAGTTGCAGATGTCACTGGGTTTGTTGTAACATCCTTTATGAGGAATATGACATTGGTAATACCAATAGATGTGAGTATTTACTGACTGTGTTCCCCAGAGTCCACAACTGATTTACCAAGAACACCAACTGTCTGGAGAACAGACAAAACATAACAGGCACACATGTGGCCAGTCTGTGCACAGGGTGCCAATGGAGAGTTATGTCAGATGCATATCACTGTGAGTTGTGATGTCACTCACTAAATGCATGCCCACACAAACCCTGTCAATCTATCAATCCACCATGTGTATAACAGCATTGATGACAGAATCTGTTCACAAATCTGGGGATATGTCCCCCATGTTGGTTGGCTGTCTTCACATGTCCTGTCCTGTGACATAGTGCCACCTACTGTATGTGAATCTGTAGGTCACCGCCTCTGTAATGTCCCTCACACAGGAAAGGAAAAGGGGCAAGGCCCACATTAGGGAATGTCTCATTTGTCGGAACTAGCAGCAGTGTCCAGGCCCACAGCACAATACAATGTGGGCACCGACATAGTGGTATGTTCATAGCAATACCTGACATCTGCACTTCTGTACAGAGGACAGACAGAAAGTAGACAGCCAACAGGTTATGCATTAGGATGAACGTTTTGAAAGATAGACGTCTGAAACTGAAAGGTATGCCAATACTACATGGCAGCAGTCCTCTATAACATGTCCTAAAAACATAGTAGTCTACAATTAATATCAACATATCAGATCAATATCCAAAAGGAGATACATAAAAACATACAGCTCAAACACTAAGAACACAATAGTCAGTACTCAGAGTCTAGCTTTGTGTGCAGGGGTGCATGGTTCCAGTACTACACTCTGCAATCTACTCGTACTTGGAAAAGCACTGTTAAAAGTAGTAACGTAATGCTACAATACATGCAAGTGTGACTGCATATAACCTGGGATACTATCCAAGTATGAATCAACTACAAACAGAAAAGACTGTGGTACTACCCATGTATATTCAGGTGTCCCATACAGTATACTCACACCCCTTGCTACTGTAATGACAGCACATAGAAGCATGTTATGTACATGGAATTAAATACACTTATTAAAGATGTCATTACCCTGCTATTTGATCAGACTGGAATGTGATCACTGGTTACCAGGGCTGAGATATGCTTAGCAGGTTTAAGCATTGCTTAAATGTGAATGTGAAGCAGATTTGCGCACTGGTAAGCGAAGCCTACACGGTATAAGCACATATTTGTTTAACCATACGTTAGCAGCACTTAGCTTCACGGAAACCTGTGCAAACCTGCTTAAAGCCACTTTAAAGTGCCTTAATCACCCTGTCTCCATCAGCCCTTATTCTGCCCAGCAACAAAATAAATAGCCCTTGTAGGCCTTAAACCCAGGACCTGTACACTATAGTCACAACACTTAACCACTAAGCCATCTGAGTTGTACGCATGGCTGTTGCTTTTTCAAATATATCATTCAGGATACGTACTGAATAGTAGTGAACAACTGCTTTGAGTACTACAATTTTTTACTACTTATTAGTGAAAACACTGTGGAATCAGTCATGTTTCTATATCTAAATACACATATTAGATAAATATGATGAGATACATCTGAGAAGGAATATACAACACTCCTGTTTGTTTATACATATACATACACACACACACACACACACACACACACACACACACACACACACACACACACACACACACACACACACACACACACACACACACACACACACACACACACACACACACACACATATATATATATATATATATATATATATATATATATATATATGTGTGTATGTATAAAATATATGCATAACATGTAGTAGAGTCATACCTCAGCACAATAACTCTCAAACTCTTAGTGCAAGGGATCGTAATGTAAGTATTGCAGTTATAAATGTAGAATGTTGATACAGTAACAGGGTTTGTGTTACCATACATGTTCTGAAGGAAGGCTCTTCTGAAACTGATATGTACGCCATCAATTACTGACAGACATCATAAAGTCATCATAGTGAAATACCACACAAATCACAGTAAGGATTCTGTGGAATACAGCAGAAATATGAGCAATAAACATGGACAGTCTGATACAATTTGGTCAGTCGAGAGGTATGCACAGAACTCCTTAGTATAAGAAATGTGGACCAAGACTGACAAAGGGGATGTTTAAAGCCATGAAAATGGGGATATATCCCAAATACTGGAGTAGATAAGCTCACACAGTTGATGCATTCACACCCTCCTGTCTGTCCTAACATATATTAACTGGAGGAGCACAAGTCCCAAGCTCACGTACTTCTCACTAGTTAAACAAAAAACTGGTGAATGAGGCTGTACTCAAAAACGAAATGCACCACCTTTAGCGTAAAAACTCTTTAATCAATGCTTTCATCCATAGACTTCATCAGAAATAAAAAACTGATGTAAACAGCCACTTATATATGCTCTAAAAACCAATTAATCTATTAACGCATTTCTAAAAACAATTATTTAAACTAATTGAATCACCAATTTCCTATTAGTTAAAAAATATTTGATGTTGATTAAGTCATTCAAGCCCGGGTGACTGTCTGCTGCTAACCTCAACTGCCATAACGTTTCTTTTCTTTCCACTTTATTTTTGATGTTGCCCCCCCACCATCATTCAAGACTTGTTCGATAATCGCAAAATAAAATTTTTTTATATGTATTGCATAATCCTGTGTATCTAAAAAGAGCATTATTAATATCCTTTGTTTTAATAGCATAATGTTCAATACTGCTTATATGACCTTCTTATGAATGGTGAATTATCAGTTGAACTTTATGACTTTTTGATAGTAGACAATCCAAAAGTGAGTATACTTTTTGGTATACCCAAGATACATAAAAATGTGGTGAATCCCCTGTTCCGGCCTATAGTTTCTGCATCAGGGAGTTTAACAGAAGGAATTTCTTTGTTTTAGATTCAGTTTTGAATCCACTTGTCCAGCAATTGCCTTCTTATATAAAAGAGTCATGGTCTTTTTGGATGGGATATGGTTGTTTTCTCTAAGCGAAAGTTTTTTGAACCAATGTAATGAAGAATTCTTTATGGCAGTGGTTGATGTTACAGCTTTATATACTTCTATACCTCAGGTTGAGGGTTTGGAATTTGTTACTAATTTTTTGCATAAATATACTACTTTGGATAATTCCAGTATTACTTTGTATAATTTTTAATTAGAAGTAATGTTTGAACACAATTTTGTTTTCTTTTTAACAATAAATATTATAAACAGTTAAAGGGTGTAACGATGGGGGCCACAGTAGCCCCCAATTTTGCAGGCCTTGTGATGGGTTGGTGGGAAAAATAAATATTGCCAAGCATTAGTCTTTTTTCTTATGTAATATACTATCGTAGATTTATAGATGATTTGTTTTTTATCAAGGAACCTGTTTATTTGGATCCTTAATGGAACAGTTAAATCTAAGTAGCACTTTTTTTAAAATTCGTGGGTGGTGACATTGGTCACAAGATTTGTTACTTAGATGTAGAATTAAATTGGGATTTAAAGAATAAACATTTCTCTAGTAAAAAACATAGAAAAAACACCTACATTAATAATTATGTGCACTATAATAGTAACCATCCTTTATTCATGAAGAACAATATTCCTAAGGGCCAATTAATTAGAGCATCTCGAATGGTGAGCAATGATTTGGATTTTTGTGAAGAGGTTGAATTTATAATTTCTTTATTTATGGAGAGGTTATCCTTTTGAGTTATTGAATAGAATGAGTTTGGAAGTACACATTTCCCACCTATTTTGTTTCAAGGTCTTATGGTCAAAAACATTTCACCTCAGACCAATGTTTCAACAGTTACTCCAAGGCTTGCAGTTGAAATGACAATGGATAATAGTAGTATTATGTCTCTAGTTAAAAACAATTGGAAAATTGTAGCTGGTAACAGTGAACTGCATGAGACTTCAGGAATGATTCCTTATTTTGTACATAAGAAAAGTTCAAATATAAAAAACATATTGGAATTTGATAGTGCACCGAAGTCTGGCCTTAAGTCTATTCGACCGAATGGTACCTGCAAATGTTATAATTGTAATTGTTGTAGATACATTCATGAGGGGCCTTACATTTGCATAGAACATTTATCCTTTATGATTAAATTACCTGGCAGATTCAGTTGTAACACCAATAATGTAGTATATGTAGCGTTATGTTCGGGTGTCCCGCATACTACATAGGAATGACTACTAGGAGTCTCAACAAAAGAATAAGGAAGCATTGTTATGCTATTAAAACAAAGGATATTAATAATGCTATTTTAGACACATAGAGTTATGCAATACATATAAAAAAGTTTATTTTGCGATTATTGAACAAGTCTTGAATGATGGTAGGTGGAGCAACATCAAAAAGAAAGTGAAAAGAAAAGAAACATTATGGCAGTTGAGGTTAGGAGCAGACAGTCACCTGGGCTTGAATGAGTTAATCAACATCAAATGTTTTTTAACTAATAAGAAATTGGTGATTTAATTAGTTTAAATTGTTTTTAGAAATGTGTTAATAGATTAATTGGTTTTAGAGCATATACAAGTGGCTGTTTACAACAATTTTGTATTTCTGATGAAGTCTATGGATGAAAGCATTGATTAAAGAGTTTTTACGCTAAAGGTGGTGTTTCATTTTTGGGTACAGCCTCATTCACCAGTTTTTTGTTTTATTAGTTGGTTTTACTGGTGTGACTTGGAGTTTTCTTACTTCCCACTAGTTAGTGACATACATCTTCACAGTATCCCACTGCTTTGTCAGAAATACACAACACATATGGTGGCCAGGCAACAGTACATCTGACAAATATCTGGACATAACATCACAGTAGGGTAAATACACTGAGCTGCTAGGCATGTCACCAAGCACTGTCTAAACTACAGGCAGACTGCCACAACACTAACTCAATTTCCTATGGGGGAATACACATGTATTTGCAAATATAGCAAGCACTACAAGCATGTAACAGCACAGAGTAACAGACACCAGTCTGAAAGTGCTTACCCACAACCAATCTTAACACAGTCACATGATGGTAAGCCTAATTAATAGTACAGTATATGGACTGTGTGAACAAAACCCATCATCATGTTTGCCACTCACACACTACCCCTATATATACTGGCCCAATTCACACTGTATTCTGATGCCTTACTGTGGTATGGGACATGTCTCAGTCTGCCCTGCAAACACATC